>NC_056737.1:751874634-752174634 GCF_019279795.1 Protopterus annectens | reverse complement strand
ACAATGTGATATGCATGTATAGGGACAGTATCCACGTGATACCCAGTGGATGACTGTCGCTATGCAAAGGTGATGTGTATGCACCATGTGTGATGTATCTGACGCAATGACATCTACACGATATATCTGCCACACCGACACCTGTATGGTTGTTAGCAGTATGAGCTGGTGGAGCTAGAATGCTGCCAGGTATGTAGATGTGGGACATGTAGACATGGACATTACTCCGTGACAGCATGTTGTGTATGTAAGCAAATAGTGAACATGAGGGGACACATGACTGAGGACTGTGTAATGCCACATGTACCTTACATGTCGTAGGTAGCATGATATGCTTGCACCACTGTGTGACCTGTCCAGGAGTCACATAGCCTAACATCCTGAGACACAGGGTATGATGTGATGGTGGATGTGTACATTGCCAATACCAGAATGTGGAATGGTGCTGAAGGGCAATGTGGGGATAATGTCTGATCTGTTACCCTCTGTACTACACCAACCACCCATGCAATGGTATGACAGGTGGCCATCATGTGGATGTGGTGTGCTGTGGCACACAGACGCCCAACAAGGGTGCCAGTAAAGGCATGGAAGTCGCCAATGAGTGTGTGAAGCATGTATGTGAGGATGTGCCCCAGTGCCATACCGAATGGTGCAGTCATGTCTGTATGAATGCAGTCCCACACGTGCAATGCACTACCACCCATGTGTAGTGTGATAGATGCGGTGGTGTGGTGGTCAAGGTACACAACGTCCATGAATGGGTTAGCAGTTAATTCAGTGGGCTGCTGCAGAGACACATAACAACCAGTTTGGCGGGATATAACAGCTATGGAGATTGGAGGTGACATTGGGACAGTGTCCTAGGACATAATGTGTGCATGGCAGTACCATGTATGTGTCCACAGGGACAATGCGATGTCCATGTATGGATTGGAACCCTGTAGTGAGTGAGAGTGTATATTATTGGTAGATATCCCATTGGCTGGCATGTTGCCAACAACATCTCTGTCGGCAATGCCTGGGTGACTGTCGTATGCTACATTGAATGTGGATGTAGCCAAACAACACAGACATACCACCACACTGCGTGAGGGCCCACACTGCAAAGTATGGTGGTCATGTGTAGGTAGCTAGCTGTGGAGTATGTGATGGACCACAAGGACACACCATGACTGTCAAGTGATGCACCACACACATTTGAACATACCCACCGTGCAACAGCCTGCACATGCGCCCATACAGCACATGTGCATGGAACATGCATACCACCGAGGCATCTGTGAAAAGGCCAGTACCACCATGTCTCTGTGTGGAATAGCATGGTCCCTACCAGTGCGTACATGTAGCGGAAGTGCATTGTGATATGTGTCAGCATAGTCATGTATACTGTCCGTCTGCCAGGGTGCCATGCCATTAACTACCCCGTCAGCAGATGTTGGTAGTACCGGCTGTTGAGCACATGTACCATGTATGCTGCAATGGGTGTGTGTCCAGGGTGTGGCTAGCAGGGCCGCAAAGCATATATGTCCATCAACCAGAGGGGGGATGTCTGTAGGTATAGCACACAGACACATGGAGGTATGGTGCATGCCAAGGGTAGTGTAGGTATGGTATGTCTTGTTTAATGTGTCACCCAGCTATGTGTAGTGCATGGCCAAGCATGTGTGGGTATGTGGGAGTCCATACTAGGGAAGTGCGTGTTGCTGTCAGCACATGGCAGTAGCAACTGTCTGAGGTGCAATGTACAGTATGATAACACAGCCAGCATGTAACCTGTGGTGTACAGTGTACTCACCGTCACGTGTCACAATGTGTCTAGCGGTCACAAACATGGGTATCCGAACATGGAGTACCTATGATGCATTTGTCTTAGAAAAACATACAGTATGTGTGTAAATCACTGTGTGATGTGGGATCCACTCACCTGTGTGTGTTGCAGTCCAGGTATGTGCCTGGGAGGTATGATCTGTGTACAATCTGGACTGGCAGGTGTGCTCTGTAGAGCATGGAGGCAGGTCCCAGGCACCGCAGATTAATGTCAGGCATGCCTTACTGTGTGTGCAGTGCTTGTGTACAGCACAGTGGGGGGTGCAAGCATTGTCACACATCACTGCATGCTGTGCCTGCCTGTGACAGCCCTGCTGGCGACAGACATGTGACACTGCTGCAGAGGCAGCATAGCATGTGAAGATGTACATGTGGGCCCCACACCCTAGGCAGATGTCCGCAGGTCATGTGTGCCACAGTACTGTGGTTGACCATGACTGTCATACTGGATCAATACCACATGCCTGCATAAGTACAGTATGATCATAGTCAACAGTCGCAGTGACAGAGTAGGCAAATGTACAGTATCCCTGTGTGCAGACCACTGCCTACTGTACACTCGGCTAGACACACACCCAGAGGGTGAATACACCATTGAGCCATCAGATGTCCCAGTCCACGTAGCCTGTACAATGTCATCACAGGGTGGTCACAATAGCATGTGGTAAGACAGGTGATGTGTCATGTGTGCATATGTTGACTTGCACAGCCGTTCACATGTCTGCAACATACCGGTGCATGATGCATACTGTTACATGATGTGTGGAACTGCACTGTGACACACAACAGGGCCATCTGACACAGGTGTGTTGTGAATGGTGTAACCCATGTTCACACAGGATACACACTGCTGCTGTTAGCAGCCATGCTGGTGGCTACCAGTGGTGCATGCAGTGGTCATACAGACATACTGCATACAGTGTTCATGCAGGGATGTCCATCCTTGTGGATGATGTGTTGCTACGTGAAGGTAGGTGTGTGTTGTGAATGTTACACATCCAGATGACACCATCTGGTGCAGTCATGGTCGTCGACAGCATCACACACATCCACAGCAGTCAGAACCCTGTCCTGAGAATGTGTGTCAGTCACCCTCGTACTGTGTGACATATGTGCACATGGCAGAACACCTCCCACTGTCATCTAGGATGGCTATGTGATGGCTGTAATGTGCCGTGATAATGTACAATGCTGGTAGCCCAATGAAATCTGTCTCCTCCTCAATCCCAAAAAAACCAAATTATTACTTTTCTCACCTACCCCTAAGTCTACCCCCTTCTCCTTCTCTATTGTTTCTGATAATGGCACTATCATTACACCTGACCTTTCAACTAAACTGCTAGGTTTTACAATAGATAATCAACTGAACTTTGATTCCCACATTAACCTAACCATCAAAGCTGTAAATAAAAAGATAGGTGCCCTCTATAGACTTAAGCCCTTTCTTACACCGACTAGCAGGGTGTCTCTAGCCCAAACACATCTCATCTCTACATTACTGTATGCCTCCCCATCCTTTATCAACCTTTCAAAATCAAACCTTCAGAAACTTGCCACAACCTACCATAACATTGCCAGATTTGCCACAGGTTCCCCATTTCGTACCCATCATTGTGATAATCTCAAAAACTCAGCTGGCTTGAACTTCAAAATCTAATTCTCCTCCACCAGTTAGTTATCACCTATAAAATTCTCCATTACCCTAATAATACACCAATACTTAATAACCTTGTCACCCCTACAAGAATCTTACTTCCCTCTCAGCAAACAAACTGCTAGTCACTACTCTCAAATCACACAATAAAGCTGGCGACTCCTTGTTTACAAATGTTGTTGGCTCTTACTGGAATAAACTTCCCATAGAACTGACCTCCCTAGGCTCATCAAAACTTTTCAAGAAACAACTAAAGCACCATTTCAAATCCAACTGGCTATGCCCTTGTTCTAATCCTGACTGACTTTAGTGCCCAACTCTTTACAACTCCCTCCTCTACTTTCTCTGCTTGTCTCTACTACTTGTATCACTCCTCCTCTGTAGCTCACCTTATATCCACTTAGATATTACTTTTCCTATAACATCTTTTCTCTTTACTCAATACACCTCTGGATCCTGTCATCTACCCTCTCACTTACACTCACACTTTGCTCCCTGCCATGCAATTCTATTTCTTAGAACTGGTGCCCTGGCACAAATGTATTATCTTAGCTGTCAATACTATATAGTATAGACCTTTGTATGTGCTACCTCTTTCTTCCTTTCTTTTCAAAACTTACTACTCCTGCTTCTCCTAATAACATGGGATTAGGAATTTCTACTCAGTATTTAGTATTTTAAGTATTATACATATTCTGTAAAAATGATGTAATTCAAGAACTGTACAATTCTGTAAATATGTTTCTGTATTGTTAATATCCTACATTCAATTAGTTCATCAATCCTTATAAGTTGTATCGTATAGTAATGTTTTTTATGTAATGTACCAGTTATAGTGGAGCTTTTCTCCTCGGGCCTCTGCTGAAAATGGACATGTATCCAGCCAGACTAGCCCGGTCAACAAATGTAAAATAAAATAAATAAATAAAGTACTTGGAATCAGACACAGTACGCCATGGCTGCCATGTAAACCATGCACAACAATGACTGTCTGACAGACACAAACAATGCGTTGACATGTTGAACATGTGCACATGAGAACTCCCAATGAGGTATGTTGCACATATCGATCTACAACTGTCATCTATGGCCATAGCATGGGTGCAGACGCACATACCCCACAGGCAGTACCACGTGATGCAGGTAGGGGGGCATTGCAGGTGCACATGTGACAGTTGCTGTACTGCCACATGTCCTGCATAGCCGTCATGTAGGGGTAGTAGTGGCATGTGACTGATGGACATGCCTGTACATTTGACCATGTCCCACAGGAGATGTGTTATGTGTGTACAACATGTGATGTGCCAACATCAAGCTGTGCAGTGTATGACCGCCAGTGTACCTGTATGACTTGTTCTGCGATGGGTGCAAAGGCACATAGTACTGCATTGCATGCCCACAAGCCCCACACAGGTGCATAGCCTGAACATACAATACAAAGCGGGTGTGGGATGATAGCAACCCACAAGAAGAGATGGGTACGGGTGGCAACCCACTACCACATCCGTGGGTATGGTGTGCATGTGTATGACACATTAGCACCTGAGAAGCTAGCAGTACAGCAGTACAGGGTTGCATGCATATATGTTCAACAATAGCCCTGTGTGTCCCACCACTGGCCCGTGGATAGACAGACACCAACACAATGTGCAGATATGATATGTGCACAGCACATAAATGATGCCTACTGTAGAACAGGCAGACTGTGTAGACATGTGCACAGTAGTTCTGCGCCAGCCACACTCAAACACGTTATGTGCCGAACCACACCAATAGTCCAGGCCATGCCAAAGCTGGACGTGCATGCATCTGTGTATGTACGCCTGTGAATGTCTCCGGCGTAGCAGTATAGCTGTGTCACTGTTCTTCACAACATAATGAATGGGTTGTATGTGTGACGGTGCGTCATATGTGTATGGTCAGATCGACGATACCATCAGTGCCCCTGCTATGTGAACATCCCTGTCCCCATACATGGATACCTATGCTGTGCCCAACATCACGTTTCCAGAGGGAGGGATGGCGGTGTGTAGTGCACCAGCAGACATGGGGGTGGCAGCAGGCACTGGATGTAGACATATGTGGTACCCACGACAGTCCAGGCAACCATCCATGTGCACGGGATAGCAGTGTGTGGCCACATACAGCACTGTGTAGATCAATATCGCAGCACATAGCACCTGTCAGGGTTACAGTGTATGCATGGGTGTGTGATACCTGCATGCACCAGACACCCCCACCAAGCAGCATGCAGCCTACCTTGCATAAGGCCAGTGTCCACACCATGGTGATAGACATGTGTAATGTCCAAATACACATAGCAATGACATATGGAATGGACAGCCACCCTGCCAATATCATTACCCCCCAGGTGGATCACATCCCAGTGCCATGTATGTGGCATACCTGCCATACCATGCAGCCCTGCCCAGCAAGGCTGCATGTGCTATCACAGTCCTACATGGTGCGATGGCCAAAAGGCACTGTCACTATCAACCATACACAGCAGTAATGTTACGGTGATGCACCCTGTGGTGTTACAGGTGCTGTGTGCTGCTGTGGACAATGTGTGTGTACATGCTATGCATGACCTTCCTGCTAATGTGGCATGGTTACACATTGTCCCATGTGTATCACATGTGCAACACAGGTGAGCCGTGGAAAGTTGTCCAACACCCATACAGTGCTGTGTGGATGTACATGGCACAACACATGCATGTGCAGGTGTCCATGTGTATGTGTACAGTGCCACTGCTGATGTTCATAATGGCCACGACGTGATGTCTATTGACATATAGACAGCATCCAGGTGAACAGTAGAACTGTTGTCACAAGGGGACCCGTGCCAACTGATATGGACACAGGTGTAGACAGGTACACATGTCCACAGCAGGCTAACATCAACATGGTGCGTGTACAGTGTGATGAGGTGACACACAGATATGAAATGACACCCACTGCTCAATGGTGTGACGGCAACACATTGGCTGTATCACTGCCATGATGCCTTGCAGAGATTACTGTGCAGATGTTGTACATGTCATAGCAATGTATTCCCAGCAGTATGCCAGAACAGCAGTGTAAATGTGACCTGCCACCATCATTATGTCTTACAGATAATGCCACGCTCCCGCCGCCTGCCTTTAGCCGACAAGAAGATGAGGTAATCATACCATTGTTACACGACAATTATGACATCTTATTTAGCCATGTGCCACTGCAGGCACAACAACGTGAGGAGATGTGGCAGGATATGCGCAGGAGGGTGAACAGCCTGGCGGCCACAACCGCACATATCAACAGATCCACAGGCACTGCACAGACCTAATCCGGCATGCGAGACAGCGTGCCGCTGCAATCGCCAGACAACAAGGTGGGACAGGTGGTGGGCCACAAACCCAGCCCCCACTCACAGCCACGGAGGAGCTCCTGGCCAGTCTGGGGACACCCATGGAACAACACGCTGAAACCCTCGCGTCCATCGTGGAGGTGGGTGTCTCCCAACCAATGAGCTCGGAGCTGCCTGGTAAGTCAGTGTTGCATGTCTGTATGATAAGCGACGAGTGGGTGTCGTAGTACAACACATAATATAGCAACACATGCCAGGTATATGGCCACACAAGATGCATACTACAGTATGCTATGTTGTGTTAGCAGACATGTGCATAGCACATGCTAACACACAGGTGCATGATGTGACATGCACAGTGCTCACTGTAGTGATAGTAATGGATAATGTGTATACCTTTGTGTCATCCCTATACAGGTACGTCTGGCGTGTCGCAAAGACAAGGGTCTGTTGCAGGTAAGTCTGTTGCTAGTAAAAGGCATGATATGGTGTATTGATATTCCACATGTGTCCAGGTATGACATGCACACCTGGGTGTGCCCCAGTCACGGTATACAGGTTGCACCACCCGACACACACACCACCCATGTACAGTAGATACAACCGTTAGTATAGAGTGGCATGACACCACATAACCTATTGCTGTGATATGTGCAGTCAGCTATGCATACAATGGTGTAGGTGTTCCACAATGGCTGCATGTGTAGTATGCATTGGTATGCCTCTGCAGTATGCACACAGTACCACATAGTGAGCCGTGATCTGGCCAGAGCACAGGTGTTACCACTGTGACCTATGCCCCTGCATTGGGTGCACACGTTGTGACATGGCACATGACATGTCCCATGCACGTGGATGTCTGTCTGCAACATTGTCACACCATGACATGACCTATTGAGGACATAGCAGACATCCACAATGTCTGCATAGCCGTAGGGAATGTGACACCTCAGACTAGTACGGTTGTATGTCACATGGGCCACCACAGGGCCGTGTGCACGATGTCCATCACACACAATTGTCGATGACCCAGACAAACAAGGCCATGGGTGATACCTACAGGCATGTTGCCACACAGTACATCCGCAGTGGGTAGTCACCATTGCACCCTGTCCACACATAGTGGGCTCATCACTGTAGTGGACCCCCTGGACATCCGATGTGGTACACCAGTGAAATGGAATGCCTGTCTGCAGCCACTAGAGGTGCCACCAATGTACACCATATACGTGCTGCTGAGCAGCTGAACTGACTTCCAGACATGGCAATGTAATGCGCCCAGGTCACGATCGCACTGAAACATACCTGTGTCCTGCTACCGCAGTGGCACAGTGCCCGTACTCCACACTGTACAGTTATGTACACAGCTCACACCAACCACACCTGCACAGACATCTGTGTTACACATGCATTGTATCTGTAGACTGTACACATAACACTGCACTGTGACATCCATTGTGATGTGGTGCATGTGGTGGGACACCATCGTCACATGTCCACATGATACCGCACATGTTTGCGGTGTACATGACATAGTGACGGCAGCCATGTGTACTGTTAACTCGCCTGTGGCCACACGGTGTATCACGGTGATGCATGCAAACTACCATGAATGTGTGTACTGCATGCCTACTAAAAGACATCTGCCTGTTGTAGTGTGCACTCCAGGGCAGTATGCATACTGCCACTATTAATGTCTGGGCTGCATTCACTGGGCTGTGGTGTGGGAATGCTGCATGCCACCTGCAATATCACATGCATGATGTGTCTGCATGTGTGTGTGTCCACGTGTGTGTCAGTGTGTGTGTGTGTCCGCATGTGTGTGTGTGTGTGTGTGTGTGTGTGTGGCTGTGTGTGTGTCCGCATGTCTGTAATGTAACTTACGGTATGTCTATGTATTGACAGGTGCTGTAGGTGCGTTCCCCTCCTGCGGTCCATCTGATGCTAGTGTCCCCACAGATACTAGTGGTGATGACCATGTGCATGAGGCACAGGCAGGGTCATCACAGGCAGACACTGTGCCATTGGAGAACATCACACTTACGCCCCTTCATCCACGCACACGGTTCAGATGCCGACACATACCCCAACACCATTGCCCATAGATGACGGACAGTCAGCGTCTGTTGGCACCGAGCAGGAATGTGTGGTGGCTGCAGAAGGTGTGGGTACACACGACGTTGCCAGTGTAATGACTGGTGGAGTGCCACACAGGCATGTGGCAGGTGCTGCTCGTAGGAGGAGCACTGCTAGACATACACCTGCCGTACAGGGTGCAGCAGCTGGTATAACCAGACGCATGTTCCAGACTGTAATGGCGGCGCAGGCACGTGCTGAACGGCAGAACCAGGAAGGGCAGAGGCTGCAGAGGTCCGCAATCCGTTCCTTAAATGAGAACATCCAGTCATTGGCGAATGCCCAACAGCATCTTGCCGATGTTCTGGATAGGAGATTGGGTGAGATGGCTGGGATCCTCGACCGAGGCATGGCCATCCGCGAGCGTGAGCTGTCCGTGCTGGAACACCAGGTAGGGGTGAGGCATAGGGCACGTGGGCGTGGGCCAGTAACACCACCAAGTACAGGTCAACGTGTGCCACCTCCCATGCCCACCCACACAGTGCTGGTAGCAGCAGCAGTGCAGCTGCTACTACACCAACCACACCAGGACACAGCAGGCCACGTGGACGTGGCCCTGGACGGCCCCGGCGTGGACACGCTTCCAGCGGACATGTGTCATCGGAGAGTGGCCACTCTATACCTCCACCCGGTAGTGCCCGTGCGACCCCAGGCAGGCACGGGTCACATCGCCGCAGGCGGACACAGTGAGCCGTACCACCTGCACTGTACAGTCTGGGGCTGCCAAGTATCGTGTAGGCATCACAGATGACTGAACTGTGTACACACATACCCACACACAGCAAACACAACTGTAGGGCTCCACCACATCCACATGCATTCTGCACAGTCATGCCCAGTAAATGCACAGGCCCTTACACACACACATGATGTCATCCATTGGTACAGCCTATGCCTGTGGCACACATATCACCCTGTGCATATGATGAAGTCTCTGCCACAGAACCGTGAGCTACACCATCGGTGCACGGTTATGCAAACATATTCTGATGCACAGGGTGGACAACATAGTGAGAGGTGTATGTGATACCTGTGTCTGCATAGTATGTGATGTGTATGTTGTGGTGGCTGTGTATGGCAGGTGACAGGTGCGTATGTGATGTGGTTTGTGCACTGACATCATGCAGCAGATATACCATGTAGTGCAGGTGCAGCATTCATTGTTCTGTGTACACAGTATGCGTGTTGGTTACATGTGTAGCACCATATTGGTTCAGTTAACCCGTATGCCACTTATGGTGTACTTGCATGTGCCCACTGGGAGCACTGTTATCAGTTCCCCACGTGTAGTCGTGGGGTACCCACAGGCACATCTGGCAATAGCAGCATAGCACAGGTACCCGCAACATGGACCCCTACATAGGTACACATGTACATACCAGGCTATGTGCCCTACGGCATGTGTAAACCTAGCAAGACTGTGTGTGGCTGCTAACACCCCTTAGGATGAGGGTACCACATCCATCAGTCTCCTGTCCCCTGTCCAGCACTGACACAGAGATGATGCCTGGTGCATACTTATGATCACACATCCACACGCCATGATTACTCCTGCACAAAGGCAGTCAGGGCCTCTGCTTCACATGGGCTGGCAATCCTCTCCGTGTTGTAGGGGTCTCTGGGCTGACCCTGTTCCCCAGCACGCCCTAGTCATCTTTGTGGTGAGGTGTCTGTAAGTTGCTTCTGTGGCCGTGTTTGCCCGGAGCCTAGGAGGTGGAACTTGTCCATGTCACCCAGGTTGGACATGGCTGTGTATGTCAGGCACAGATCACCACAGAGCAGACGTGCTGGGAAGGTATACAGCCGGAGTCCCCTTGGTCGGGCAGTGTGTGACACATGTCCCAGCACCTTTATCCCCGTGGAATGTTTGTGGTCCTTCCGAGTGCTGCAGGTGTCAGGTTAGGTACAGCCCACATGTGCCATTGTACGCAATCATTGCTGTGGTGTGTGATGTGTACAGGGTACAATGAACACCCGTGATGTGGATGTGATTCCTTCCAGACCAGGTGGCCACAGTGGAATGTCTTCCCACCCACATTGGCATTGTGTGTGTTGACAGAGGTTACTGACAGGTGTGGTACCCATTTCCATGAACACGTTCACCATGTTGAATGGATTACCACCTACATGTTACGTTGGGGCAAACATGTCCTTCACACTGGGTAGGTCTGCACCTTCTCTGGCATGTAGCAACAGGCCATGGCTCTCGCACCAGTTATCCATGTGTATGACGCCCTAGGTGGATGTCCGTGTCAGATGGGGTGTTGGGTATGGTGGCGGTGTGCAGTCATCTGCATACCTTGTCTGCCACAATCCCCTATGTTGGCATGCACATTGTAAGGTCGAATGCCGAATGGCAGGAGGCCCAGGACGGAGCCCTGTGGGCTTCCACTTGAGACCAGCTTTTAGTCTGACATGGCACCAGGAACACAAACCCTGTGTGGTGTGACCTCCAACCATTCTGAGAACCATCGTGTGACTTATGTCCCCACATGTACGCTGGTGAGCCTTTCCATGAGACCCACGTGGTGTGCGTTCTGAACGCCCCACCAGGTCATGGTAGTGTGTGCAAACCGACCTACCCCCATCAATGGCCTTGGTGACTGCTCCAGACAGGACGAGCAGGTTTGGGAGGCAGCATCTGCCCTTGACTAAGTTGTTGTGGGTATGTTCCGCATTGGCTGTACACCACTGTTTGTATTCATGGGCACCTGTATGGCCCTCCCCGCAGCTTTGCAGACAAGGCTTGTCAAGCTGATAGGGCGGTAATGTCTGCAGTCCATAACAGCACTACCCTGGCATAGTGGGACCACAGATGCCATATGCCATCCAGCGGGACCTAGCCCGTAGTAAGGCTAACATGAGACAGTGGCCTTATGTGTGGGGTGAGGGCCTCAATGAGGTTGGGTAGCACACAGCCAGGGACACCATCGGGGCCCATTGGTGCTGTGTTAACCATCTAACAGATATCAGATTACTCCAGGGCATATGAGATGTTTCGAGGCTAGACTCTGGTGGATGGATATGTCCCCTCTTGGGGTGGGGGTGGATGTATGCATGGAACATGTCCGCTGGTTTGTTGACAATGTCTGTGGGTGCAGTGACCATTGTACCATTCTGGATCATTTCTGGCCATGTTCAGCGCTCCCACCCATGTCCCTACCACAGTTGAGGAAGGCCCTATGGTTGTCTCATGTGCCCTCTGCAGTACCACTCCCACAAGCGGCCTTGGATGATTGTATGTGTGGCCGTATGTTGACGCTGGTATGAATGGGTGATGGCTTCCCTGGTACTGATATTGCTCTGTCATGTATTAGCTCCAACTGTTGATGTACAGTTTGTCAGTGGCTGTGGTCCACCAGACCATGTGCCTACCTTTGGTGGACAAGGTCCTGATGTTATCATGATCGCTTGCAGACATCCCTGTGTGTGCTCAGAGAAGGCATTCGTAAGGGAGTTGGCAGTGCGGCCTGTGTTCACCACTGGCATGGTGGACTTGTAGGGTACCACACCGGTCGTATGATGTCTGTGGTTTGCTGTGAAGAGGTCCTCACTTAGGTCTCCCATGCCAGTGTTGGGTGCAGGATGTGGATTACCAGTGGATCCACTATATGGTCTGACATCACCATTGAGGGATGTACATCCTGTGTGGAGCATTTCCTCCCCATGTGTGATGGGCAGAACTGGTATACGTCCCCCCCTAGTGGGTATGGTTCATGGCTGTTTCACAGCGGTCACGTGTATGAACACCTGGGACCTGTGGCGTAGGGTGTTGTGTCATGGGTAATGTTCCCAGTCTATTTATGGGTGCTTGATGTCACCCAATACGGTGCTGTTGTGAGAGCATGCACACTCACCAGTGTCCTCAGGACGGCTGTGCAGGTATCCTGGATTTGGGAGGGTGGTCTGTAGCATGCAACAAACTGTAGGGCAGTCCTACCCATGGTTAATTGCACCTGGATATTCCCCGCTGCAACAGGCATGGCCGGGTTGCTGTTGTGTGGCTGGGCACACACGACGGTCCACATTCTGCCACCCATGCTGTCGCACCATGTGTATGCATGTGTGCTCTGTGCCGAGTCTAAGTGTCTGAGCATGCCCAGTAAGCAGTTGTGTAGATGGACACACAGTACAGTGCACACCACGCCCGACTGCAGTAATACCCGGTGCATGCCTGTATCCCTTCGCAACGGCCACGCCTGTGCCATGGCTGGGTTGCTGTTGTGTGGCTGGACACACACGACGGTCCACATTCTGCCACCCATGCTGTTGCTCCATGTGTATGCATGTCTGCTCTGTGCCGAGTCTAAGTGTCTGAGCATGCCCAGTAAGCAGCTGTGTAGATAGACACACAGGACAGTGCACACCGCTCCCGACTGGGTTGATACCCCATGAGCATGTCTGTCTCCCCTTTGCAACCGCTAGGTGTGGGAGGCTTGGCCGGAACACCCGCCGGGGTACACACGACAGTCGCCACCGATGTCTGCAACCGGGCGTGTAGCCATGGCCAATGGCATCCTGTATAGCCATGGTGACCATCCAGGTGACACATATGTGGCTGTCATGCCACATTGGCTGCCTACATCCTGCACGACGGATGCCCTCTCATAGGGTAAAGTGTCATGTGGTGCATCCCGTATTCCTGTCGTGATGTACTGATCAGTAGTTATTTGGTATTCCCGACTGCAGCACTAACGTGTTACTGTACGGCCACCTTGGGATGGTAACAGGCTGCGTGACTGCGCACTCTGTCTTCATTCCCTATCGGACGCATTGCCTCTGCAGATGATACCACCCACCTAGGGGTATGCCTCCTGACAGTGCTGTGCTCAGTAATCCCGGTAGCGTGTTCTGTAAATGCTTCATGCTGTAGTGAGTTCATGTAGGTAGGCGTAGGTTCGACTCTCGGCCCTTGTGTGTGTGTGTGTGTGTGTGTGTGTGTGTGTGTGTGTGTGTGTGTGTGTGTTTCCAGCTGCCTCTGCAGATGAACTAGCTTTTAGACGCTTCGCAACACATACCTCGACTATTGCCAGCTATTGTCTTACAAGTGATGTCACCCGCCTAGAAGTATGCCTCTGACAGCGCTGTGCTCAGTAAACTCGGTAGCGCGTTCTGTAAATGCTTCATACTGTAGTGAGATCATGTAGATAGGCGTAGGTTCGACTCCCGGCCCTTGTGTGTGTGTGTGTGTGTGTTTCCAGCTGCCTCTGCAGATGAACTAGCTTTTAGACGCTTCGCAACACATACCTCGGCTATTGCCAGCTATTGTCTTACGAGTGATGTCACCCGCCTAGAAGTATGCCTCTGACAGCGCTGTGCTCAGTAAACTCGGTAGCATGTTCTGTAAATGCTTCATACTGTAGTGAGATCATGTAGATAGGCGTAGGTTCGACTCCCGGCCCTTCCGTGTGTGTGTGTGTGTGTGTGTTTCCAGCTGCCTCTGCAGATGAACTAGCTTTTAGACGCTTCGCAACACATACCTCGGCTATTGCCAGCTATTGTCTTACAAGTGATGTCACCCGCCTAGAAGTATGCCTCTGACAGCGCTGTGCTCAGTAAACTCGGTAGCTGCTCTGTAAATGCTTCATACTGTAGTGAGATCATGTAGATAGGCGAGGTTCGACTCCCGGCCCTTCCGTGTGTGTGTGTGTGTGTGTGTTTCCAGCTGCCTCTGCAGATGAACTAGCTTTTAGACGCTCTGCAACACATACCTCGGCTATTGCCAGCTATTGTCTTACGAGTGATGTCACCCGCCTAGAAGTATGCCTCTGACAGCGCTGTGCTCAGTAAACTCGGTAGCGCATTCTGTAAATGCTTCATACTGTAGTGAGATCATGTAGATAGGCGTAGGTTCGATTCCCGGCCCTTCCGTTTGTGTGTGTGTGTGTGTTTCCAGCTGCCTCTGCAGATGAACTAGCTTTTAGACGCCTCGCAACACATACCTCGGCTATTGCCAGCTATTGTCTTACAAGTGATGTCACCCGCCTAGAAGTATGCCTCTGACAGCGCTGTGCTCAGTAAACTCGGTAGCGCATTCTGTAAATGCTTCATACTGTAGTGAGATCATGTAGATAGGCATAGGTTCGACTCCTGGCCCTTCCGTGTGTGTGTGTGTGTGTGTTTCCAGCTGCCTCTGCAGATGAACTAGCTTTTAGACGCTTCGCAACACATACCTCGGCTATCAGCGGCCATTCCTTTATGGATGTTGCCACCCACCTGTACATGTGCCTCTGCTGGTGGTGTGCTCGGTGGTCCACGGAGCACATTCCATACCTGTGTTGTACGTTTGTGTGTTTGGGTATGTGGGTGTGTGGTCAAACAACATGCCTGCCACATGTGTGTGTGTGTCCATGCTCCCAGCTGCATGGGTTCATATGGTATTGCCTTGTGGTTTACGCATAACACACCTATCCTGCCGCCATCCCTGTGTTTCTGGATGGCGGTATGCAGTTCGTGGTACCGCTTGTGTGTCTGTTGTGGTCGGCGACCACCGTAGCGTGATCTCCACGCACACCATGCTATGGTGTGCTGGGGTGATGCTGTGTACATGACACACCCGGCCTGCCACATGTGTCCGCCTGTATCTCTGTCATTGTATATCTACGCACCTATGTTGTGGCCGCATTGCTGCTCTAGCATGGACGGCTGTCTTTCCCATGTATCGCATATTTGCACGGGAGACACATATGACTGTGGTCCGCTATGCATCCACTCATTGTCCATGCACTGTCCGTATTCCAGAACACCGTATTGACATCTGCTGGATATCGTGACACACAGCTATCCTTGCTGTCCTGGCAGTGTACCCATACACGCCATACACCTTGTGTGTACTTGGCTAGTTATGGTGTGTGTATGTCTACCTGTGCTGTATGCATGGTTGTGTGTGTGTCCCGCTACAGCCATCTGTGCATGTGTCGCCACCATGGGTAATCCTTGTGGACCGCAGTTTCATGTGCACGTCTGCACATACCTGCAGACTGTACTACCCCTCCTACGGCTGCGGACTTAGATCGACTGCTGCCCTAGGCTGTAGGGCTCCTTGGCGCCCACCACCACAGCACATGGTGCCCCCATCATGGTATACCTACATGACACACCTACTAGACAGGTGGCCCTAGTAGTGCGGCGCCCTGGCCAGCCGCAGGAATGCTGTACGCCTACGGCCGGATGTGGGCACATCACAAGGCATACATCTACATTCGGCATTTTACGATGTCCAGGTTGTAATACCAGAGGGGGGACCTCATCAGCTATGCTATAGAATGCGGATCTATTTGGTTTAGTAGGTGGAGGGTTGCCCACACACCAGGGCTGACCGATGGAACACTGATGAGGCCTCTTTTGAGAGGCAGGTGGAGCAAGCCCCCGTAACATGGATGTAGTTTAGGTACAGATGTAGGGTTAGCACACATTCGTCCACTCATTCAGTTCTGTACCGCTGTATTACAGTGATATGCTGTGCATATCTGCCATATACATTGTTAAATCATTCAATGATGAGTATTCGGCATAGTACAATATCATATGATACATGTGATAATAGGATGCCTTCTGAGGTGTTAACATATGTGTGTGTGGTAAACATTGCGCCTGTGCTTTCTATGCTGTGGTTACATGTTCATTGTTTGCACAGAAGGTAACACATGGAAGTGTAAGGGGGGATATATAAAGCCTGGACGCGTTTATGTTATGTGTACGTCTCACGGAGCGTACGGGTGATAGCGCTTACATGTCTATGGAGTAACCTTTGGATACCACATGTGACCTGTCGTGGACCTAAACGCTCACGTTGACTGTATCATCTACCTATGTGTGTCGTGCTTTGTGTGCCATAAGGTGCCAGCGGGTCTTTGATGTGGATTATGTGTATTCCATGGTCAATTGACATTAACAGTATTACTTCACAGAAGGATGTCCTTCATTGGTGGGGACGCCATAGTTTCACCATCGTATGGCTTTCCTAGCTGACGTTGATATTGTGCCATTGGTATGTGTTCCACAGGTCACCCATGTCTCCCGCGGAACGGGAGCGTGTGAACCCCATTCCGGTGCTGGCATATTGACAGCTGTGTACGCCGGTATTGGCACAGCGGTCTGGCTTTGTATGTGGAGTGTCTACTGGTTTTCCCATCTGTATTACCTGTGTTATGCCTCACTGCAGCTGTGTGGTTACACCAAGTTCGCGGTTATGGGTGCCATCTCGGTCCTAAGCTTGTCCATCCCTCGCGAGTGTCTACTGGACAGTGGTATGGAGCAGTACACATTTCACACCTGCATTTCGTGATTAGACGGTGGATGCTTTGCACTATCAGTGGGGAGTAAGGCACGTGCTACTCCCACATCCCTCCCATGGTGCGGGACAACGTATTATCTGCCAAACAACACCGAGCCCCATTACTGCATACCCAGGATCCCATGGATGCAGCCCTCGACGGTACCCATTACACATCCTGCATGTGTGCGGGAATGGGATGTGGACGCACATCTATGGGCTCTACAATATGGGAATATCTGTACATATGTCCCGCATTCTGTGGACAGCTGTCATCAACCCTGAACACGCTGGGGGTGCATATGTCTGGCTGTACCGTAGACACGGCTGTCAGTTATTTCGGGTCTCCCGATCGTGGCTGGTTGACATTGCGACGGATGAATCTCTGGGGTCCTACTATGAACACCATTGTGCATATGTACAGTGTAGACCTTGTTGGACTGTGTCCATCTGGCTAGTGGGTTTGACCGCTGCTGTATGTTCCCCCATCGCGGATGTGTGGTTGCTACCCATATTATGTAGTGCTACGCTGACCAGGGTATTCTAAACTGAAACCGGATGGTGTAGATCCAATGATGCAGGCTAGAGAAGCTTTAGGTCATCCTCCAATGTCCCATTAGGATATGTCCGCCACAGTATCGCACACGGACACAACCAAAGAATGTAGATCCTATTAAATCATTGACGGATGTTCTTCATAAGCGTGAACGCCATAGTGTCAGGATCCTATGACTTTCCCACTTAACGCTGTTGGTGTGCCGTTAGTATGTGTTCCACAGGTCGGCCATGTGTTCCGCGGTATAGTAGCGAGTGATCCCCATTCACCTTCTAGCAGATTGGGTGCTGTGTATGCCGGTATTCGCACGGCGGTCTGACATCGTATGTGGAGTCTCTACTGTAGTCCCTATCTGTATTCCCTGTGTTGTGCCTTACCACAGCTGTGTGATTCCACCAGGTTTGCATTTATGGGTGACATCTTGGCCGTACGATTGTCCATCCATGGGAACTGTCCAATGGACACTGGTATAGTGCTGTACACATTTCACAGCTGCATTTAGCATTCTCCGGTGGGTGATTTGCATAATTAGTGCGGAGTAACGCATGTGCCATACCCACATCCCTCACACGGGGGGGACAACGGATCATCTGCCAATCAACACCGAGACCCATGTCTGCATACCCACGATCCCATGGCTGCAGCCCTCGACAGTACCCGCTGCACATCCTCCACGTGTGCTCGAATGGGATGTGGACGCACCTGTATGGACTGGACAATCTGGGGATTCATGTGCATATCACCTGCAGTTCATGGACAGTTGTCATTAACCTTGGACACGCTGGTGGTGCATATATGTAGCTGTGCCGTAGTCACGGCTGCCGCTTCATCTGGGTCTCCCGCCCCAAGCAGGTTGCATTGCGTAAGGATAAATTTTTGGGTCCTACACTGGACACCAGTGTGCATATGTAAAGTGTAGAACATAGTGGACTGTGTCCATCTGACCAGTGTGTTTGACTTCCGCTGCATGTCCAGCAGTCACGGATGTCTGTTTGAGTACCCATATTATGTAGTGCTACGTAAACCAGGTCTTCCGCCACTGAACCCAAATGGTGTAGTTCCCATGATGCAGGCTAACAATTGCTTTCACTAATCCGCAGATATCCCATTGGGACATTCCCGCCTCTGTATTGTCACATTAACACGAAGAAACCATGTATAACCTATTGATTCATTGCAGGATGTTCTTTATATGTGTGTACGCCATAGCTTTAACATCCTATACCCTTTCTATTTGACGTTGTTGGTGTGCCATTAGTATGTGTTCCGCAGGTCGCCCATTTGTTCCGCGGTATGGCAGCGAGTGATCACCATTCACTTGCTGGGAAAAAGAGTGCTGTGTACGCCGGTATTCGCACAGCGGTCTGACTTTGTATGTGGAGTCTCTACTGTAGTCCCTATCTGTATTCCCTGTGTTTTGCCTTACTACAGCTGTGTGATCCCAGCAGATTTGCTGTTATGGGTGCCATCTTGACCGAACGTTTGTTCATCCATCGGGAATGGCTACTGGACACTGGTAGAGGGCTGTATACATATCACAGCTGCATGTAGCATTCTCGGTGGATGATTTGCATTATCAGTGTGGAGTAACGCATGTGCTATACCCACATACCTCCCACGGGGCGGTACGACGGATTATCTGCCAATCGACACACAGCCCCATTTCTGCATACCCACGATCCCATGTCTGCAACCCTCGACGGTACCCATTGCACATCCTCCATGTGTGCGTGAATGGGATGTGGACGCACGCCTATGGACTCGGCAACCTGGGGAGTCCGATCCATATGTCCTGCATGTCATGGACACTTGTCATCAACCTTGAAAACGCTGGTGGTGCACATATGTGGCTGTGCCGTAGTCACGGCTATCAGGTCTTCTGGTTCTCTAGATCGCTTGTTCACATTGCATTGGGATAATTTTGGGTCCTACAATGGACACCAATGTGCATATGTCAAGTGTAGAACCTATTGTACTGTGTCCATCTGGCCAGTGGGTCTGACTGCTGCCGTATGTTCAGCAATCACGGATGTCTGTTTGAGTACCCATATTATGTAGTGCTACGTGAACCGGGTTATCCGCCACTGTACCCAAATGGTGTAATTCCAATGTTGCAAGCTAACAATTGCTTTCACCTATCTGCAGATATCCCATTGGGACACTCCCGCCTCTGTATTGTCAACTTTACACGAACGAAACATGTAGATCCTATTAATTCATTGAAGGATGTTCTTTATATGTGGGTACGCCATAGCTTAACCATCCTATAACCATCCTAGTTCACGCTGTGGGCGTGCCATCAGTATGTGTTCCGCAGGTCGCACATTTGTTCCGCGGTATGCAAGCGAGTGATCCCCAGTCACTTGCTGGCAGGTTGAGAGCTGTGTACGCCGGTATTCGCACGGCGGCCTGACATTCTATGTGGAGTGTCTGCTGTACTCCCTAAATGTGTTCCCTGTGTTCTGCCTTACTACAGCTGTGGGATTCCGCCAGGTGTGCAGTTATGGGTGCCATCTTGATCGTACATTTGTCCATCCATGGGAACTGCCTCATGGACACTGGTGTAGGGCTGTACACATGTCACAGATGTATTTAGCATTCTCAGGTAGATGATTTGCATTATCAGTGCGGAGTAACGCATATGCCATACCCACACACCGCACACGGGGCGGGACAACGGCTTTTCTGCCAATCAAGTCCGACACCCATTTCTGCATACCCACGATCCCATGGCTGCAACCCCGACAGTACCCATTGCACATCTTCCATGTGTGCAGGAATGGGATGTGGACACACATCTATGGACTGGACTATCTGGGGATTCCTGTGCATATGTCCTGCATTTCATGGACAGTCGTCATCAACCTTGAACACGCTGGTGGTGCATATATGTAGCTGTGCCGTAGTCACACCGGTCACATCATCTGGCTCTCCCGATCGCGGACGGTTGACATAGCGTACGGATTTTTGGGTCCTACAATGGACACAAATGTGCATATGTAAAATGTAGAACATGTTGGACTGTGTCCATGTGGCCAGTGATTGTGACCGCTGCTGTATATTCCCCATTCGAGGATGTCTGTTTGACTACACATATTATGTTGTGCTACGAAACCCATGTTCTACTACGATTAACCCAAATGGTATTGCTGTACTGCTGCAGGTTGGCAACTGCTTCAAGTAATCCTCAGACAGCCCAGTAGGACATGTACGCCACTGTATTGTCAATATGACACAGCCAGACCATGTGGACACGATTGATTCATTGACGGATGTACTTTATAAGCGGGAACGCCAGTGTTTCAACATCCTATGACCGTCCGAGTTGACGTTGTTGGTGTGCCATTGGTATGTGTTCCACTGGTCGCCCATGTGTTCCGCAGTATGGCAGCGAGTGATCCCCATGTTGTTGCTGGCAGATCGAGAGCTGTGTACGCCGGTATTTGCACGGCCGTCTGGATTTCAATGGGGTGTCTACTGTAGTTACCATCTGCATTTCCTGTGTTATGCCTTACTGCACCTGTGTGATTCCACCGGCTTGCAAGTATGTGTGTTATCCTGGTCGTAGGCATATCCATCCATGGGGATTGCCTACTGGACACTGTTATAGCCTGTACACATTCCACACCTGCATTTAGCATTATCTGGTGGATGCTTTGCACCATTAGTGGGGAGTAGGTCATGTGCTACACCCACACCCTCCCACGGGTCGGAACAACGAATTATCTGCCAAACAACACGAGCCCCATTTCTGCATACCCAAGATCCCATTGCTGCACCTATCGATAGTACCCATTACACATCCATCATGTGTGCGGGACTGGGATGTGGACGCACATGTATGGACACGGCGATCTGTGGATTTCTGCTCATATGTCCTACATTTCATAGATACCTGTCATCAACCTTAATCACACTGGCGGTGCATATGTCTAACTGTGCCGTAGTCACGGCTATCGCATCATCTGGTGGTCGGAAACGGCTGGTCGGCGCTCTGTTAGAATGTATTTTTGGGTCCTACAATGGACACATATGTGCAAATGTAAAGGTAGATGTTGCTGGATTGTGTCCAACTGGCCAGTGGTTTCGACCGCTGCTGTATGTTCGCCAATCGTGGATGTCTCTTTGACTACCCATTCTACGTGGTGCTACGTAAAACAGGTGTGTTAGAACTGTAAATAACTGATGTATATCCAAAGATGCAGGTTAGCAACTGGTTTACATAAATCTCAGACGTCCCAATAGGACATATCCGTCACTGTACTGTCAACATAACACCAGAACATGTTGATCCCCTATGTATTCATTGAAGCATGTCTTCTTTATAGGTGGGAACGCCATAGCTTACATATCCTACTTGACGTTGTTAGTGTGCCATTAGTATGTGTTCCACAGGTCGCCCATCTGTTCCGCTGTATGGTAGCGAGTGCTCCCCATTTTGTTGCTGGCAGATCGAGTGCTGTGTACGCCGGTATTCGCACGGCGGTCTGACTTTGTATGGGGAGTGTCTACTGTACTCCCTATCTGTATTTCCTGTGTTATGCCTTACTGCAGCTGTGTAATTCCACCAGGTTTCCAGTTATGGGTGCCATCTTGGTCGTACACCTGTCCATCCATGGGAATTGCCTACTGGACAGTAATATAGGGCTGTACACATTTCACACCTGCTTTTACCATTATCTGGTGGATGCTTTGCATCATTGGTGGGGAGTAAGGCACGGCCTATACCCACATCCTCCCACCGGGCGGGACAACGGATTATCTGCCAAACAACACCGAGCCCCAATTTTGCATACCCAGGATCCCATGGCTGCAACCCTCCACGGTACCCATTACACATCCTTCATGTGTGCGGCACTGGGATGTGGACTCACTTATATGGACACGACAATCTGTGGATTTCTGTTCATATGTCCTGCATTTCATGGACAGTTGTCATCAACCTTGAACACGCTGGTGGTGCATATGTATAGCTGTGCCGTAGTCACGGCTGTACACCGCCTGGGTCGACCGCAGCTGTTTCATGTCTCAAATGGGTAAATTTTTGGAGTCCTACAATGGACACCGATGTGCATATGTAAAGTGTAGAACGTGTTGGACTGTCAACATCTGGCCAGTATGTTCCCCAATCGCGGATGTCTGTTTGACTACCCATATTATGTATTACTTGGCCTATCTATATCCACGTGCCAGTAAGCGTAAATACAGCAAACCTTTAGTCCTGGTCATCTTCATAAAAGACATCCTTGAACATATATCAGGCCAAAACGGACAATGACAGAAACGATACACTCCACAGTCAAAACATACTAAGCTCTTTCACCCACTAACATGGGTCATCGACGGAGTACGTAATACATTACATAGTCGTCCCTTATACACTTCCTTCAGAGTCAGTTTAAAGTCAATTAATCAGTAAACCTGCTCATAGTTAAGTGGACAGTGCTCCATGTCTTGATGATAACGTGACATATACAAATCAGTGTTGCATACATTACTTAATGGAAACAATAATACAACAACAATGTGTTTATATAACTACAATATTGGTCAATACAATCAGTATATTGACACATAGTTGATAATTGTTGTGAGTAAACCTTAGAATGTAGTGTGTTGATCATGGTATGAAATATCAATGTGTATAACTGTTGCATTACGATTCCAAAGCATGGAATCAATAAGTACAATTGAAGCATAATTTGTATAAATATGAATGTAAATGAAAGTCACAATGTTACGTGTGAATATGACTGTATCATAACTATATCAATATGAAATGGAATGAACTGTAGTTGTTTACATCTTCTTTTCCGTTGACAAATCTATGTCCATGCGCCATATATACGGGTCGCCCGGCTGCTGTGTGTAGATGTATACATGTGAACTCCTCGCTTCATACCTTTCTTTGTTACTGTCTGTGGATTACCTGTGTACACACATCAATTACCATGCCATACCTTTCCGCTGTACAGGTTCTGGCATGGTGTACGGCTGGTTGGCCCTCAATCTTGCTGTGTGTTACATTGACCAGTGTCTATCTGGCAATTTGCTGGCATGTCATGTGTGACCTTCTTGCTTCTTTAGGGACCTGATCCCATAATTGTGACGTGCTTCCACTGGCCATATATCTGTCTGACGTCTGGGATCTGTGTGTAACCAGTCCTTTCAGGACACTTTCTATTGTTGTTCTTTTTTGTTTACATATATGAGTACTTTGGTATGTTGTGCTATGATTGTGTGTGGAGCATTTTTCCACGGGCCTCTGCTGACACTGGACATATATCCAGCTAGCGTAGCCCGGTCAACAAGTGTGAGCCAACTGGACGCAATTGCACGGGGCACCTTCTGACAAGTGGGTCGGGTTACTGATGCATACCGTCATCAATCCATACTACTAACACATACGTTATTCTATCCACATTCTATGTTTGTCTCATCACATAGCGTGTGTTTCTCACTATTTCTAACGGTACTTTACATGGCATTGCCCGATTCCATACTTTCAGAGGCTGACATTTATGAGACCTGTCTGGTTGACGTGGAGGACACATCCTTAACCTGCCCTGCTTCGAGGGGATCACACACGCACACGTGCACGTGCATTTCCTAATTGTGGTTTACGCGCAGGCGCACATGCATATCCGTATTCTGTCTCCATATGTTTACTGGCCCTGTGTGGTTACGTGGTCTGTGTTAGTTGTGACTATTCCGGTAACATATCTGTGATCCGTTGACGGACGCAGCGGAACGCACGCATACACCTTTATACATGTAACAGTCTTTGCAGCATGGACGCATTACGTCACACGTTCACATTTATATGTTCCATAGTCGTAATTCAAACAGGACTGCATTCACGCTTGCCGGTTACTGTGACCACTACACGTTAGCTGTTCGGTGTCATTAATATGCATACCCATGGTACTTAGCTACATTTACATATCCCCCCACCCCCCCCCCCCCGCACTCACGCACGTCACTGGCATCCCTTCTCCTGCTGGGAAAGGTGCGGTACTACATGTTAAACATTCCTTATTCCCTCCCGCTCATGGCCCAGGATGCATATGTCTTGACCGCAGGGATGTTCAGATCACAGGAGCTTATATCCCCAACGCATACAGGCCTTCGATTGTCAGGGTGTCCCTGTGGTGCTTTGGGTTTGGTCTTGTCCGCCCAGTGTACGGAACTGCCCTGACCGTGTACGAATGTTAGATGAGTCACATGGCCACGGTTTGTCCGTGTCTATGATACCATGTCCCTCCATAATTCCTAACCGTAGCGCTGATTGGCCGGGCGCATCCGCTGTCGATGTTGTTATAGTAATTGAACACGGTCTGGTCGAACGGACCTATTTCCATTAGTAACCCTCGGTATTCATGACCTGTCTCGCCATATTACATGGGTTTAACATTGCGTGATGGCTTTCACTGAGCCACGGACATGTCCGTTGCTTAGTTTGGGCCAGTCCCGCTCTGCTACACACATTTAACATGGCGGAACAGGTTGAACAGCTAAGCAACGGGGACATCGGCCTCTCCGTCGCTGTTTACTATTGAATCGCTATGTTGACTTTGTTTCACAGAGCGAGACAGTGTCGACATTGGTAACGGACATCTCGCGCAGTACGTCCACACCGCCGCTGGTGGCGATGTCGGCGCTTAGGCGGCGGACAGGCATTATGCTGTGCCATTATGTCTGGGGAATATATGGTTTCTTGCCATAGATGATATGTCATACTAGCAATGACCCGCGTCTGGGAGTGGGTACTGCTGTATTTACCCACGGCAAGAGTGGCCTTAGGTCACGTGGTGCCCTAGGCAGAAGTACTCCATGATGCCACCGCCACATCACCCGCTAACCCCGTCCTGGTCTACCTACACAAAATAAAGGCTTGAAAGGTGCCCCGAGTAGAGCGTGCCCTAGGAGGCTGCCTAGTTGGCCTATGCATAAGGCCGCATATGTGTGTGGTCCCTCGGCCGGACTCGAACGCACCACGCCTGCCGTGAGTATATCTAGCATTACCCACATCCAGGCGTGGTTTATTGCTATGATGTTCCACACCTGTGTTTGGACAACCTACAATAGCTTCTGCTATTGGCATGCAATGCTGTGTGTGGTGCCGGTTACCATACATATACCTTTCTCAAAAGCCGAATTTACAGTTCTGAACACTACTGTGGTCTCCTTTGAGGCCCCTGAGCCAGTGGTAAACATTACTCAAACCGCTGAATTACGCACATATGCCTTCCACCAGCACCTACAGGACTGCATGAGTCAGGCAATCCCATACAAAACTGAGACTCTTTGTACCAAAGCCAAGCATCCAGTCTGGTGGACCCCAGCCATGAACAAGCTCTAGAACGACTGGAGGTAGCTACTACAAGATAGAGTGGAATACTTGTAAGGTAAGACACCCTTGCTCATTGTATGTGAAAACCTACAGGCTGTCAGGAAATCATCCAGGGGAAATTCAACAGAGAAATCAACAAGAACTCGACAGACAATCATAAGGCCTTCTTTAGCTATGTTGAACACCTGGGAGGACACTCCCAGATATGCTCACACTGGGTTCAGAATGATGTGAGGATGACTGAACCTACACACATTGCCAACATAATGGACGACAGGTTCGGTGCTAACTTCTACCGCCCCTCACCCCCACATGGAGAGATATCTATACCAGAGGATTGTAGATCCTGGAACTTCTGTGACACACAGGTGGGAAATGCTCTCTCCAAGGCAGTAAACACAGCATCCATGGGACCAGATGGTGTCCCAGCTGTGTACTCCATGAACTCAATGGGGAATTAAACCCACAGTTAGGACAGCTGTTTAACCGTAGCCTCACCTCAGGATACGTACTCAAGTAGTGGCACAAGGCAACTGTAGTCCCACTTCACAAGGATGGTGCATCCACTGACCCTGGTAATTACCATCCCATTAGCTTGACAAGCCTTATCTGCAAAGCCATGGAGAAGGATCATGATGGAAGTCATACATAATGACATAGGGGACTTGCATACTTTGGATCCAACCCAGTTTTGCTTGGTCAAATACAGATCATGCCTTTTAAACGTGTCTGACTTTTTAGGATCAGTCACCAAGGCCATTGATGAGGGCAAAGCAGTCCATACAGCCTACCTAGACCTGGCAAAGGCCTTCAACACAATACCACCCTCAGGTATCATTGATAAACCCGTCTGCTTGAATGTAAATACATACTTCGCCAGAGGGGTTGCAAACTGGCTAAGTGACAGAACCCACACGGTCATAGTTGCTGGCGCCATGTCATACTCACAGCCAGTCACAGGTGTTGTCCCACTGGGCTCAGTCCTGGGTCCACTATTTTTCCGCATCTACATTTCAAAAGTACAAGCAAACACAGGGGGGTTATGGCTGACAATGTTTGCAGATGACTGCAAACCGGTGCCATAGTCGGACACACATCTGACACAGATATCCTTCAGAAGGGCCTCACAGCTATGGATAACTGGTGCCAGAGACATGGCCTACAGCTAAATGCCGGAAATGCATAGTCATACCCTTCGGGAAGAACGAGGTTACCCCTAGCTACCATATAGGTGGCAATCCACTGAGCACAGAGGGAGTTACCAGGGATCTGGGGACCCGTGTTGTCGGTAACCGCTTGTTCGACACACACATTGCTAACGTAGTTAGATAGACCTTCTACATTGCCCACCTGATCATGAAGGCATTCACATCTACATCAGGGAGGTCATTGTCCCCTTGTACTCATCACTCATTACACCTATGATTGAGTACAATGCCCCGTTCAGAATGTATGTGACCCGACACCTGCAGCAGCTGGAAAGGCCCCGACAGTTCATCCACAAACGGATGCAGGGTCTCAGGAATATGTGTTATGCTGACCAACTGAAAGGGTTCCATCCCTATTCCGTCGCATACCACTTGCCCAGAGGTGACCTGTGCCTGGCATCCAAGGCCAGGTCGAACCCGGATTTGATGACTATGCTTCACCTAAAGAATCTAGATCCCTCAGAATCACAAGGGCAGGTGACGTACACCTTGGCACTGTCATTAATAGAACGTGCTGGTGGGACAGATTCATCACCCAGACACTCACTATGCTGTGGAACAACATCCCAGTACATGTGAGACAGAGCACCTGGCTGGCCTTGTTTTAGTATTTTGACAAGGATGTCTGAATTGCTTTATTCAACTAACCTTGTAAATGAATATTTACTTTACCACATTTTTAATCTTTACATTCCATTGATATATTTTACATTAGTCATAATCATAGTGTTTATCTCTATATATTAGGGTTCATTTATATTACTAGGTGTCTCTACTTCTTTTAATATATTGGCACAATCCCTAGAACATATATATGTAACTTATACACTCAGACACTTGGAAAACATTATGTTGGTTCTTCTTTCATATTAATACATATATTTTTATTTTCGTGGAAGAATATACATTTTGAAGCAATGTCTGATTTACTCACTGTGTGCAATCTGTAACCCGAGTAGACTTTTTAGCTTGTTCGCCTTTAAGGCATTTAATTAATACTTAGCACATCTTATTTACTGCCCAATTAAGGGTTTTAAATGTAGTAAGTTGAACTGCATTGTATGTATTCTGAAGAAGTCTGCTTATGAAGCAGACGAAAAGCGCTGCAATAAACTATGGTGACTGCATTTAATTCCTGGTGGGCTCTGAGTGGTCACCGACCGTTTCTACAGTACCTCATTTTTGCTTTGGACTTTCTCATCTGGGTCTCTGTGTTATTTGTATGGGGAATGTCAAGTGTAGTCCCTATGTGTATTACCTGTGTAATGCCTTACTGCGGCAGTGTAATTCCACCGGGTTTGCAGTTAGGGGCGCCATCTTGTTCATACGCTTGTCCATCCATGTGAATTGCCTACTGGACACTGGTATAGGGCTGTACACATTTCACGCCTGCATTTAGCATTCTCCAGTGGATGCTTTGCATTATTAGTAGGGAGTAAGGCAGGTACTACGCCCACATCCCTCCCACGGGGCGGGACAACGGATTATCTGCCAGACAACACAGAGCCCCATTTCTGCATACCCAAAATCCCATGGCTGCAACCCTCGACAGTACCCATTACACATCCTTCATGCGCATGGACTGGGATGTGGACGCATGTATGGACACGACGATCTGGGTATTTCTGTTCATATGTCCTGCATTTCATGGACTCTTGTCAGCAACCTTAAACACGCTGGTGGTGCATATGTCTAACTGTGCCGTAGTCACGGCTATATCATCGTCTGTTGTTCGGACACGGCTGGAGTGGGTTCTGTGAGAATGTATTTTGGGTCCTTCAATGGACACCAATGTGCATATGTCAAGTTAGATGTTGCTGGACTGTGTCCAACTGGCCAGTGCTTTTCACTGCTGCTGTATGTTCCCAATCGCGGATGTCTGTTTGACTACCCATTCTACGTGGTGCTACGTAACCAGGTGATTTAGTACTGTGAACAAATGGTATACATCCAAAGATGCTGGTTAGCAACTGCTTCAAATAAACCTCAGACATCCCAATAGGACATATCCGTCACTGTATTTTCAACATAACACCACCGGAACATGTTGATCACCTATGTATTCATTGAAGCATGTTGTCTTCATAGGTGGGAACGCCATAGTTTACATATCCTACTTGACGTTGTGGGTGTGCCATTAGTATGTGTTCCACAGGTCGCACATCTGTTCCGCTGTATGGTAGCGGTTCCTCATTTTGTTGCTGGCAGATTGAGTGCTGTGTACGCCGGTGTTGGCACGGCGGTCCAACTTTGTATGTGGAATGTCAACTGTAGTCCCTATGTATATTTCCTGTGTTATGCCTTACCGCTGCTGTGTAATTTCCGGTTTGCAGTTGTGGGTGCCATCTTGGCCGTGACGCTTGTCCATCCATGAGAATTGCCTACTGGACACTAGTATAGGGCTGTACACATTTCACACCTGCATTTAGCATTCTCCGTGGATGGTTTGCATTATTAGTGGAGAGTAAGGCAGGTGCTACGACACATCCCTCCCACGGGCGGACAAAGGATTACCTGCGAAACAACACCGAGCCCAGTTTCTACATACCCAGGATCCCTTGACTGCAACAGTCGACAGTACCCATTACACATCCTTCATGTGTGCGGGACTGTGATGTGGACGCACTTCTATGGACTCGGTACCCTGGGTATTTCTGTGCATATGTGCTGCATTTCATGGACAGCTATCATCAACATTAAACACGCTATGTGCATATGTGTGGCTGTGACGTGGTCACGACAATGAGTTCATGTAGGTGATGATGGAAGCTGGCACGCATTCCATGAATAAATTTTTGGGTCCTACAATGGACACCACTGTGCATATGTAAAGTGTAGAGCTTGTCGGACTGTGTCCTTGTGGCCAGTGGGTTTGACTGATGCTGTGTGTTCAACAATCGCGGATGTCTGCTTGACTACCCATAGTGTGTAGTGCTACGGGAACCATGTTTTCCGAGACCAGAACCCAATGGTGTACATCCAATGTTGCAGGTTAACAACCGCTTTAATTAATCCCCAGAGGTCACGGTTGGGAAGTATCGCCACTTTATTGTCGGAACAACACCTCCAGACTAGGTAAATCACGGGAACTTTAGCCCGGTCTTACCGGCCATTTGCAAGTGTAATTAGCAGACACGTGTCAATACATGTATGATAATACATATTGTCATGCCGAAGGTAATCTATGTTATTTGGACAATGGCTTCTGCTATTGGCATCTGCTGCTGTGAGTGTTGCCGGTTACCATACACATTGCTTGCTCAGAGGCAGACTTCCCAATTCTGCACACTACTGTGGTCTCCTTTAAGGACCCTGAGCCAGTGGTCGACAGTACTGCAGCCACTGCATCACTCACATATGCCGCTCACCGGTACCTACAGGACTGCATGAACCAGGCATTCCCTTACCCAACTGTGGTTCATTGTACCAATGCCAAGCATCCAGTGTGGTGTACCCCAGCCATACACAAGCTGTACAACAAGAGGAGGTGGCTACTACAAGGCGGAGCAGACACCTTGTGAGGTATGACACCCTTGGTCATTATATGTGTAGAGCTACACGCTGTCATGACATGGTCCAGGGCACGCTCCACAGATATACCTACATGGACCTGGCTGACAATCATACCACCTTCATTTGCTATGCTCGACACCTGGGAGGTCACTCCCACATATGCTCTGACTGGGTTCACGATGATGTGGAGTTTACTCAACATACACACATTGCCAAAATACGGGCTGACAAGTTCGGTGAGGACATCTCCACACCCTCCCCCCCACATGAGGAGATGTCTGTACCAGCGGTTTGTGGTCCCCAAATGTTCTGTGACACACGGGTGGGACATGCTCTCTCCAGGGTAGTGAACATAGCATCCATGAGACCAGCTGGTGACCCGACTGTGTACTCCACTATCTCATTGAGGAATTAGACCCACAGTTAGGACAGCTGTTTCTTTGTAGCCTCACCTCAGGTAACGCACTCCAGGTTGTGTCGCATGGCAACTGTAGTCCCACGCCACAGGGCCAATGCCTCCACTGACCCTGGTTATTACTGTCCCATTACCATGAGGAGACCTATCTGCAAAGACATGGGGAGGGATCATACTGCGGCTCGTAGATGAAGGCATAGGGGACATGCATACTTTGCATCCAACACGGTTTGGCTTGTTCAGGGCGGTTCATGCCTTTAAAGCATGGTTGACGTTTTCGGGACAGTCACCGAGGCCATTGATGGGGGTCTTGCAGTCCATACAGCCTACCTCGACCTGGCAAAGGCCTTCAACACATTACCCCACTCAGGTATCATTGATAAACCCATTGACTGGGAGGTGAACACGCACATCACAGGATGTGTTGTAAACTGTCTATGTGACACAACCCACGCGGTCATAGTTGCTGGCAGCATGTCAGACCTACTGCCTGTCGCAAGCGGTGTCCCATGGGGCCCTTCCCTGGGTCCACTCCTCTCATACATCTACATTTCCACAGTACAGGCACACACAGGGGTGTTATGGGCAACATTGTTTGTAGATGACTGCTAAACAGGTGTTATAGTGGGACGGACATCTGACACAGATATCCTTCAAAGGGGCCTCCCAGATATGCATATCTGCTGTCAGGGACATGTCCCACAGCTAAATGCAAAGTAATGCAACATCATACCTGTCGAGGAGTACTAGGTCACCCCTGTCCAGCATATAGGTGGCTGTCCACTGAGCGCAGGGGTGATTACCAGGGATCAGGGGACAGAGTTTGTCGGTCACCATTCGCTCAACACACACGCTGTTATCGTGGTTCGGTGGGACTTCTACATTGCCCACCTGTTTGTGCAGGGATTCACATCTACATCAGGGTAGGTCATTGTCTCCTTGTACCCATTACGTGTTACACCTATGATTGACTACATTGCCCCATTCGGAGGGTATCTGACCCAACACCTACAGCAGCTGGGAAGGCCTCATAGGTTAATTGTCATACAGATGCAGGGTGACATGGATTTGTGTAATGCTGCCCCACTTGTAGGACCCCTGCCCCATTCAGTCACATACCTGTTGTTTAGTGTTGACCTGTGCCTGACATACGAGGCCATGTCAACCCATATGTCATGTCTATGCTTCACCTACTGTATCTGCATCCCTCAGAACCACAAGGGCAGGTGACATGAACCTTGTCACGGTCATTAATGGATGTGTTGGAGTGACACATATGTCACTCGGACACTCACAATGCTGTGGATCTACATCACAGTACATGTGAGACAGAGATCCTTCCTAGCCTTGTTCGGGGTATGTTGTCCATTGGATGGGGATTGCAGATATAGGCCGGGATTACATCATTATCACTGCTTGACAGAGGTACAGCAATATCATAAGTATTTTATCTCCGCACAGAAGGTTGGCAAAGTAATCCTAACTATGGTGTAGGGTTATGGCTGAACTTGGGTCGATGGCCTACCCTGTACCTATGGACGTATGAACCTATATTCATAGTTTGTCCCATTTACACTTGTCTATCCCCTATCCTCTTTCTCAAGTGTATATTTCTGTGGCACGTGATTGTCCTCTGTATTACTTGCAGGTATGCTGTCTACAGTGCACATACGCCACAGTTGATGACAGTGTATCTGTGTCCCTAACACTGTGATACTGAGGACTACCACACATCCTTCACAACATTACATGCATATGTCCATTCTATTCTTCTTTGGCCTATGGGGGGGGTGTTAAGGCAACAATTACACAAGTCCCTGTTTGTGCATGCTTCATGTTGGTGTTTGACCAGCCTCCGCTGCAGTCGTGGTGTTGGACGGTAGTGTTTCTGTGTGTTTGGCATGTGTTTTATTGCCGGTACATCTGTGGGAGGTGTGGTTGGCACATGTTCCTCTTTGCAGGGACACCCATCCTGGGGTTTGTGTCATGCATCTGCACTTGGCACGTGCCATATGTCCTGTACTATTCCCACAGTCGTATGCCTTCATGCACTACTACTGCGTGTTACTGGCTGTTTGTATGTGGTACACATGGTGATTGTGGTGGTTGGCTTGACCTATTCCCATGCTAGAACATACACATCTGTCAATTACGTTGTTTAAATCAAACTGTAACACTCATTCGCCTTTTCAAAATGACAGTCAATAACACAGGAAGCTCAGATTAACAACGTTTTAATAGTGTGCACCAGGAGGCAAATAACTATGCAGTACAAGTTTAGAGTTTTGTCTTACTCTATACAAGTAACAGCTGTATGAGTATTGTGTTTACAATCATCTTTTGCACACCTTAATGATGTGGTCAGTCACAGGGCATTTACATCACTATAGTCCACAATATTGTATTCCTACAACAGTGCTAAGGTAATGCTTATTAAATGTTTTCCCATGAGGATAGCACAGCCTTGCGAGCCACATAGTCAATTAGAATGTCCTTCGTAAATTCTGCTCTGTCAAGGTTCCAAGACTGTTCAGATCCGATCGTCACTTCATTTCCTACTAGGTTCCTTTGTCTCTCTGGTGAGCAGCTGTACTCTGTCTTAGATAGAGCTCACAAGGCCATCCTCCTCAGTGGAAGGATGAAAGATATACCTGTACATACATTTATTATTCTCTAACCCAGCAGATGACTAATGCTGAATGACATACACCTGCTGCACTGGTTACTGCCAGGGTCAGGGTTCGATCACACTGCAGCTACACTACAGGCAATTACATGCATGATAAGTTCTACTGCCATATTGTAAAATAGAATAATATGCATTATACACTATTTGCTTCTAAACTAGCACGTCATATATATGTTTAAATATATATTTTGCTAACATTCTCCTCCTTTGATTGCTACTATTCTATCCAGAAACATATACAACATTATTTCATTCCCTAGCCTCTTCCTCTCTGGAACGTTTAACTAGGCAAGTCATTTGTTGTACATTTCAGAAAGGATTTCATTTTGTATTAACAAATACCACTACAGGTCTTGATACATAGTCTCGGTTACAGATACGTTGACAGAGTCCCTGACTAATACTTTCATGCAAAGTATCCCGCAACAGACACATGCTCCCAATATGAGCAGAACAACACAAATGGCAATCAAGATATTCAGTATGACTGAACCCCATCCACCAAATGGTTTGTGGAAATGGTTCGTCAGTGGGTTTGGGCCTGGTTCCGCCATGGCTGACACCTGCTGTATTACCTCTAGGTGGGCGTTGATATTGTGCTTATTATGTGGTACTTAGACACAGCGGTCTTCTTTGATAAGCGCCAAGACGCATCAATTCTCGCCGCCAGGGTGCAGTCGCGGCGCTATTACATTTTGTGACACAACAGTTCTCATTGCATCCAGTTCATCAGTCACAAGTTCAAGAGCGAAAAGTCACATTGCTCATTCCTCCGACAGGTTTTGACAACTTCCTCTGTTCCCTGATTGATTTCACTACTCCACAAGCTGGGAGTGTTCCAGCCCAGGATATAACGCTGTCAGTCAAGTCCATATGAGTCAATATTCCTTTATCTCTTGCAGAAGAATGATTTTTCAGAACAGCTTCCATTTCACCCACTGGATTAGTAGGTTTCTCGACTGTGTTCCCAGTTCTTCGAGCTATATGTCTTATAGTTCGCTTGCACTCCAGAGGCAATTGTGCAGTATGTCATGTGACTGGAGCCAGATAACCCAAAAAACAACTGCCGGACCAATTCTCAGGTAACCATTGATATGCTTTTTTCCCACAAACAAAATAACAATATTCTACTTTACTACTGATGCGGGTTAACTCTGCATGTAACATTTTCCTGTCTATAACAGAGGACTGTTTATACAATTCAGGATGTTTCTGCACATCTTTCCACGTTGTTCTCATGAAGCTTCAATACAAATCATGAATGGTGCTACAACTAGTACTGTGATCTTTGGCTGTTATATGACATTTGTAAGACACAGTTATGTTACAATTACTCCCACCAACTTGAACTGTATCATGTTTATGAAAACAAACAATTCCTTTTTGTGTAACAGGTAAGTACAGTGCCACTTTGTCCTGTGATCTCACAGAACCTGTATCAAAGTGTAAATATTCACAAGTCTCAATCTATCCCCAAGGGGACAACATACATCGGAAGTCCTCCATATGATGTAGGTATGGCAGTACAAACACAGCAATTTAAAATGTTCATAGTCTGTACATGCACACGCGCCATGCCTAGGTATGTGGTGAAGTTTGTATGCCACTCTGTGGCCAGTTCATCACGTATCACTATTTGTATCTGTGTAGTTATATGCAGGTAAGGTCCCAGCAAATGTAAAGTCAACACAAACATGGTTAATAGGTGTATGATCAGTAGGACAGTAAACCAAATGTCTTTGGGGTTGCTTTGTATTGTTATACAGTCTGGCCCAGGTGATTCTGTCTCTATGGTATATCAGCTACAACATGTAAATCAGACTTGATATCCTTTACCGGTTTGAAAAAGGTGAGGTGAACCCAGGACGACCTCTCCGCAAACTTTACTGCAGTAGGCGCTGCCAACAGTACCTGGTACAGACCTTCCCACGCTGGACTCGGCAATTATCTTATTTGGATAACAGTGAAATACACACAGGATACTGGAGTCAGCTATGCGTCCGTCTTCGCTTGCTCTTTATCTGTAAAAGAGTTTAACTGCAAAACAGTGTTATTGGTTAACAATCCTCTCATGTCACTTGCTAATGAGCCATCGACCTCCAGCTCTGCAGGCATGACAGCTTTCCACTGTGGCACATGATATGCCATTCCAAATACTACTTCGAAGGGGGTCAAACACTTTACATTTGGAACTGTTGTCATGCTCAGCAATGCTAGAGGTAGACAGCAAATGCAACTCGGCTGGGTGTCACCCATCAACCTCCTCAACTTATTTCTCGGGATCCCATTGTACCGCGCCACCAGTCATGCTGACTGTGGGTTGTACATGCAATTTTTATTCATGGAAATACCAAATAATCCCCCAGGTTGCTGGATTGTCTGGTTCACAAAATGTGTTCTATTGTCACTGTAGCTTCTTTACAGTATGCCAGATCTAGGGATACTTTATTTTACTGGGACCTTTGCCACTGCTGCTGCATCCGGATTCCTGGTTGGGAATGCTTCTACCCATTTTGATAATATATCTATAATCACTAAACAGTATTTCTTCCCTTCACATTTATTCAGCTGTATAAACTCCATACAAATAGTACGGAACGGTTATGGTGGTGTAGGTAAACCCACTCCCTTCGGTTTAAATGCTCCCTGTGCATGATGTTTACTGCAAATATGACACGCTGCTCATGATGTTTGTATGTGGTTCCTAATTCCGTATGTTAGGAATATTCTGTTAACCAACTGTACCATCCCCCCTGTTGAGACATGGCTCTACCCATGGCTCAACAAAGCCGCATATCTGAATACATTAGACGTTAATATTGGCTTTCTCACTGTGGATATGTACAGTCCGCCTTCAAGGATTGCTCCTCGCCATACCCACGCCTGCTTTTCTGCTTTCGTAGTTGATGTTTGCATTGTTTGTAACATTTCTACATCTAGAATGTCTGAGGATTGTCATTCCTCATTCAAAAGACACTTTCCAACTGTGAGGCTGCTTGTTTTGCAGCTGCATCAGCTCGTGCCTTACCTTTCCTACTGTTATCCTGTTGCTTTGTATGAGCTGCACATTTACAATTAGCTACTTTAGTGGGTAACTGAATGGAATCTAATGCATTCAAGATCAATTGCGCATGATTAATCGGTTTACCGTGGATGTTATCATTCCCCTATTCTTCCACTGCTGCTCATAAACATGCACTGTAGAGACAACATACTGACTATCGGTATAAATGTCCACACATCAGTTTTTCGCTAGAGTACAAGCACGTGTTAAAGCTATCGATTCTGCTGCTTGAGCAGACACGTTATGCTGCAGGGGTTGGGCTTCTACAATCTCATTATCAATAACTACTGCATAACCTACTTGATTCTTTCCTGTAGGACTCTTTCTACATGATCCGTACACATAAACTGTCACCTCTGCATCATCTAAGAGTATATCAGTGATATCCTGTCTGTGTGGAGTTATTTCCTCCATTTCATATAGGCAACTGTGTGGTGTGCCATACACAGGTGTCGGACGTGACGCTGATAGGTTTAATGTTGTACAACGCTCAATCACCATATGAGGTTGACTCAGGGTATGGTCAAACAAGAAAGATGTCTAGCACGGGTCAGGAATGCTATTTTCTCTTGCAGCAGAATGATCGCAACTGCATGAGACACTCTCACAGTGAGAGGGTGGAATAATAACATTGAGGCCGAGGCCTGTACTGCCATGGGTGCTGCAACAACTGCTCTGTACACAATGTGGCACTGACCATGCCACAGTGTCCAACTGCGATGAGTAGTAAGCTATGGGGCGTTGCTTACTTCCATGCTGTTGCATCAAGACTGACGCCATATATCCCTGCTTACAATCTACAGTCTGACAACATCTGTTATGATTATTCGGGAGACCTAAAACAGATGTTGAAGCTATCAATCGTTTTAGTCTGCAGAAAGCTGTTTCTGCTACTGGAATCCAGTGTAGTATATGTTGTGCTGCCATAGGTGTATTAAAGATTAAAGCAGACAATAGAGCAGATTCCAAAGCATTGTTTGGTAACCAGCTTCGACAAAGTTAGTCGGCCCAGGAAGGACATCATTCCCTTCTTGGTAGTTGGCTTGGGTGCTTGTGAAATTGCTGCCTTCCTATCGCCATGTAATGTTCTACCCTCCTTGGATACCACATATCCCAGGTACTTGACCTGTATTCTCTGTAGTTGCAATTTATGCTTGCTTAATTTATGTCCCTGTTCTGCTGAATATTTCAATAATGCTATTGTATCTTCCCTACATTGCTGCTGGGTAGGGGCCGCAAGCAGAATATCATCCACATAAAGTAGAACTTGACTGGCCCCCGGTGGAGTAAACACCGGAATGTTGCTAGCCATCTCCTGTGCGAATATCGTTGTACTTTCACAGTATCCCTGCGATAGCCGGGTATGGCTGTATCTGTTACCCTGAATGTAAATGCAAAACAATACGGACTATCTGGATGTATAGGTATTGAAAAGGAAGCATAGCTTATATGTACCACGGTAAGATACTTCTGTGGCGGGTTCATAGCATTCAATATAGTGTGTGGGTCTGGCACCATCGGTACCCTAGGTATTATTACATGATTTACAGCTTGTAAATCCTGTACCATCCGCCATTCCCCTTTGCTTTTCTATCAGAAGATACAGGGTATTGCATGGTGAATAGTGATTACTTTGTAGATGGGGAATTCCCTCTGTGACTTTACAGATATCTTCTGGTGTCCACGGTCTATACACTAAGGGAGTTGGGTCCTGGCCTTCCTGTCCTGCATGAGGGTTCGGTACTTCAATTAATTGACAGATATCCTCACTCTGTTCTAGTGACTCTCTTCTTACTTGAGTGTCCCTAGGTATTTTACGAGTTCGGGATGTGGTTTCAATAGCTTCTCTTACATTTGGTCGTTGTGATACCTCTGTTGCCACAGGATAACGTGGGGGGGACTAGCCTGCCCTCCCGCTTCATATCCTGGATGTGGTATCGGAGGTGGTAGAGGGGGGGGGGCTGTCGCTACTACTGTATTATTATCTTCTTTGTGTACGTATGATGCTTTCGCATTTCTAGTGTTCTGTTCCCTTCGGTTCACTACCTCAATCCACCTATGTGCTTGACGGATACCCAATTGTCGCTGTTTTTTCGCCTGCACATCTTAGGGTTGCCACCTTTTCAAATGCACAAAGTGGGACATTAGTGTTAGGAACGTGTCATTTTGCAGGGCAAAACATACCCACGGCCAGTACAAAGGACAGCAATTCACTTTTTGCCAGGAGAGCAACCTATTCTTGTAGCATTTGAGTTGCTTATTCTGTTTATTATGATATTTTGGTGTTTCAGATACAAAATAACTGTTTTATGCTACCATTAAAGAAGATATATGAAATATTTTTGTCCTAAGATATCAGGACATTTGCCATTTGTTCAGTTTGTTTGCAGGACACAACTGGCCAAAGAGGGACTGTCCTCACAAAGTGGGACAGGTGGTTACCCTAGAACATCTGCATCACATTTTCAGTGATTCCAATGTTTCAGTAACGATATTTTGTCTAATATACCATCAATGTCATATTTATTACCCCATTTTGCAGAATATCTCACATTATGTGCTCTCTGCAATTGCATATACTTCACATCACCCGTCAAACGCGGATCACATGATCTGTTTGTGCACTAATCTCCCATATCCTCTACACGACTGTTACGTAACCCTTCTCTTGTACCACGTGGTATCTCCTTCCCTGTATCCACTGTAGTGTCTACAATGACTATTTACTCTACTCTGTGTTCCCCTGATCTATGTCCAAATTTAAAACTACTTGGATTGGTCTTCGACCTGCTATCACAACTGTTAACAGAAACACAATGTAGTCTGGTCCCTGATCTACAATAGAGACAAAGAGGCAAACCCTCCTTACCTGAGCCTCCTGTTTATGACTGCACTTATTCTTCTTGGGATCCAGTTTTCCGCTTTTCAGCCACAGATCAGACAGTGGACAGCCTCTTTACACACAACAATTCAGTCGGAGGTCTTTTCACTCAAGAAGAACCATTTAGGCAAATTCTCCTGCGCAGATGTCTAACCACCCATGCACTCTGACCTGTAGCTTACCAAGAGAATTCGCTAAGAAGGACCACAATGTCAAATAAGTTGTTAAAACCAGACTGTAGAAATCAGTAGGCTTTTCTAAGTGACAGTCAATAACACAGGAAGCTCGGGTTCACAACGTTTTAGTAGTGTACACAGGCAGGCAAAAAAATATACAGTCCAAGTATGAGAGTTTTGTCTGACTCTATACAGTAAGCAATTTCTTTATATAGTGTTTACAATCAGCTTTTGCCCACCTTACTGACGTGGTCAGTCACAGGGCATTTCCATCACTATGGTCCGCAATATTCTATACATACGAGGGTGCTGAGGTCATGCTTTTAAAATGTTTTCCCATGAGAATAACACAGCCTTGCAAGGCACCTGGTCAATTACAGTGTCCTTCTGTAATTGTAGCTGTTTCAAGGACCCTGGACTGTTCCGATACAATAGTCAGTTCATTTCTTAATACGCCTTTGTCTCTCTGGTAAGGAGTTGTACTCTATCTTCGATAGAGCTTCACAAGGCCATCCTCCTCAGGGAAGGGAGGATGTTATACATGTACATACATTTATTTTTCTGTAACCCAGCAGATAATTAATGCTGAGAGACATAAGCCTGCTGAACTGGTTACTGCCAGGGTCAGAGTTCGATCACACTGCAGCTAAGCTTCACCAATTACATGCATGATCATTTCTACTGCCATATTGTACGGTACAATTCAATGCATTATATAGTATTTTGCTTCTAAACTGGCACTTCATATGTGTTTCTATATATATTTTTCTAACAACATCCATCCGCCATATGCATGTTGTTCCGCCCTTTACCTTGACCGTGTGTATTTGGCCGTCCGCAACGCTACTCTCCACATGTGATGTCCCACCTTCCCTTCTGTGCCTGTGGCACCCTGTTAGGACGTCCTGTTTGGTAGGCACATGTTCCGCTATATGTGTTTGACTTCTCTGCATAGCTAATCATCGATGCGGTGGTTCAACAACCCGACTTGTCCACATGTGTACAGTTATGTGCACCGTGGCGTGCAAACCTATATGGTTTGGACGGGTACATACCACATGCGGATGTACACATTCTGCAGACACATTCACATGCAAGCATTTCCATATCTGTAGCTGAGGTGGGGTGGTGACATGTGGGGTACATATTTGCCCGCCTGGCACTGCCTAACACAATACTTCTTACCACATTTCAGGTATGCCCATTGTGTGTAGGTGTGTAGCTGCACAAGGATGCTAGCTGGTTTGGGTGCACAGGCGCACATGGGTGGGACTTACATGCTACAATGGGGCTATTGTGTATTACATCTGCATGCATGGGTTCTGCTTCTGGATATTACACTTAGACATACGCCGTCCTGTGTATGCGACAAGCACGTTGTTGGGTGTGGGACATGTTGCTATGCACATGTTTGCCTGTGTTTAGGTATCTTGGTTCCTTCCTGTTGTTATGTCGACACAGCTACCCGGCTGTGTACTCTCACTACTGCTTGTGACCATTATGGTTGACACCTTTTCCAATGCCCATAGTGGGACATCTTTGTGGAAACATCGGATTTTGCAGGACAACACATACCCACAGCAAGTGGAGTTGACAGAACTTCACTTGTTTGCCATAATATACGCTTATTCTGTTAGCATTTGGGTTCCTTATTCAGTTTCTTATGCCATGTATGTGTTTCATATACAAAATATATGTTTTATGCTACTATTACAGGTATATTGAGGGAATATTTTTGGCAGGAAATCTCAGGTCATTTGCCAGTTTTTCGATTTTTGGCGGGACACAACTGTCCAATGAGGGACTGTCCATAGCAAAGTGGGACAGCTGGTAACCCTGGTGACCATGCCCATGTCGCTATTGGGGTTGCCACCTTTTCCAGTGGCCAAGGTGGGACATTTTCGACTCACATCAGATTTTACAGGCCGACACATACCCACGGTCACTATATAGCATAGAACTTCACTTGTTTGCCTAAATAAAAGCTTATTGTTGTAGCAGTTTGGTTGCTTATTCTGTTTCTTGTGACATTTAGGTATTTTAGTTACGGAAATAACCATTTCATGCAACCATTACATTAAATACGGGATATAATTATGTCCTACAATCTTAGCACATTTGCCGCTTTTAATATTTTTATCGGGACACAACTGCCGAGAGAGGGACTGGCCCTCGCAAAGGGGGACAGGTGGTAACCTTAGTCGCTACTCCTATGTCGGTGCGGCGCTGACATGCTGCGCTTCACCTTCTCTGGGTATGCCCACTGACGGTGCATTGCGGGACGAACACGGTGTTACGCGTATCCTTTGTTCCTTGGACGGGTACACTTAGGGCTTCGTGGGTTGTGTTTGCTTCTCCGTTTTGTTGGGACGGGTACTATGTTGCATACTCTACGTGCGTTTCATTCTGCACGGGCCCTGGCTGCTGCCATTACTATTATGGGCGGACCGTGGCAGTCAGCACATTAGGTTGCTCATCGCCTGCCGGCTTAGCCACGCCTCCGGACGCATCCTACTTGGGCTCGCTCACGTACACTACGCACGGTTCTGTGGTTGCGCGCCTCATTACTATGCATATGGCGCTACTACACCGACTATTCACTGCACCGCCGGCACAGGCCTTACACCGGCCTTGCGCCGAGCTTCATGAATCCCGGGGATAGTTTTTTAGTGTATGTGTAAGGATTAGCGTAATGGCTTTGGAAGTGGATAGATGCTTTGGTTTGATTTTGTAGTTGTAAATTTGATGTGTGCATTTGTATGTTTTTTTGTGTGTATTAAGTTCTGATACAGTTAGAGAAAGGGTATTTACTGCCCTGATGTAGAGTTTGGGGAGAGCAGCGGGAATAGGTGTAGAGTTAGGATTACCATGCATGAGTAATGTGCTGTTGAGTGCAGAGAAGTAATGTGTCTTGGTGATTAATATATGTGCAATGTTTAGTAATATACTCACACACATGCTTGGACATACGAACACGCACACACACAGATATATAATTTATATATATATATATATATATATATATATATATATATATATATATATATATATATATATTATACATGTGTGTGTGGTAACCATTTGAAATATCAGGACCCGCTACAGTGAGTCTCAAAACACAGAGCCTGAATGGCCAAAAAAACAGGCTTACATATGTCAAGTCTGAAAATGCCATTTCTCAGAATATTCTTTTCTCCAAGATATGGCAATCTCAGATGTGCATATATAAGTTTGGAAGGTGTGGTGGGCTTGCTCCCCTGCAAAAAAAGAAGTTTAAAGGAGAAGAGTAATGTTCAAAGTGCACTCTGGTTCTGAATTTGAAATCTTTTTTCAATCTATTGGCACTTAGTAGTATGAGTGCTGGCATTTCAGTAGGAAGCCCACATATATTGGTGCATATGTATCTATCTATACATCTTTCTAGCTATATATATATATATATATATATATATATATATACATATATATATATATATATATATATATATATATATATATACATATATATATATATATATATATATATATATATATATATATGAGCATACTATCTTTTGTTGAAAAAAAAACAAAACAGTTAAAGAAAAGTTATTGATCTAAGAAGATTAAAAGTCAAAATAAATCAAAACATGTTTTTTGTAGGGGGGAAGCCTCCCTATACCCCCATGTGGTGGAGATGTGCACCCTACACCCCTTGCCAACCCTGAGATTGTCCAACATTGGATGAAGGATAGATTCCCTTTCACTGCTGTACTACAGATACATACAAATTACTGCCTGCATTCTGCAGTCATATTATTCAGTTAACTTTTCCCAGCATTAGAAACATTTGAAATTCTGATCATCTACCTCAAAGATGTTACACTTGGATATCTCTGTATGACAGCTTGACCTTATTTTCTGATAACACATTAGTTAATAACTCCTAGGAACTTACAAAAATACCCAGGCTGAGATGCACGCTCACACACACACATACACACACACACACACACACACACACACACACACACACACACACACACACACACACACCATACCTCTCAGCCTCTTAGCTCAAGAAATCTGAACAAAGCAAAAGATAATGGGGGGACAAAGGCAGTACAATAGGGACAGTTTTTAAATATTGCTCATATAAACTTAGAAAGTTGTTAGAGTAACAGATTTTGCATTAGTGTTAATTTTTTCTGAAGGGTATGAAGTCTGAAACTCAAATATCTAACATTATTTTATGACTTCAATCATTAGGGATTTTCCTGAAAACCAAGAAACTTATGAGGAACATATCAAAAATATGAAACAAAAATGTGGACATTCTGTGAAAATATGGACAGCAGAGAGGTATGAGTCGCGCACACACACACACACACACACACACACACACACACACACACACACACACACACACACACACACACACACGCACACACGCACACATGCACACATGCACAGACACGCACACACACACACACACACACACACACACACACACACACACACACACACACACACACACACACTCAGCTTCCCTGCTGATTTTACAGTGTACAAGCAAATAACATGCCTTACACCTAACAGAAAGAACCTAATCTACCACTTTTAAAACTCAAAATCTTAAAAAAAAAAAAAAAAAAAAAAAAAATGAAACAACAGAATAAGAAGACTTTAATTGGTTGTGCATTTAAGCCTGAATTACTGTCCAGGAAGATTTTTCAAGCTCAGAATGTGAGGCAGCTGTACAATCCTTTCCAGATTAGACTACCTAGATGAGATAGGATCCTGTAATGAGCAGATAATGACTATCATGTAGATTTTTCATATCTTTGGAGGACTGATCCAGTTTATGTTGTTATAGCAAAACTGTGAATGTAAAGTGTAAGATCAGTAAAAATGATTCTCATAACAGTGAAAACTGAAGTGTAAATGAGGAGGAATAAATACTTATTCTGATACTGCAGTATCCTGGACTAGCCCCCTACCTGTGACAATGAACTTGGAGTTATTATATTCAAGTAGCAAGGATAGGAGCACAGCACCTCATGTCAGGGGGGTACAGGGGAGCAAAGTCACTTTAAACATTTTCTTTAAAAGTTTCAGAACTCACTTTTTTGTGTCGACTGCATTTAAATTTTCATTTGTAGTATTGCATCTCTTTTCCAAAGGGAGTTTTCTAATATGCGCACCTGATTTGCTCTGTGCTGGCTGAGACATCTACCAGGCTTGTAGCTTAGAATTTCAAAGTTCAGTTATTCACCAAATCATAGGATCATCTACATAGAAAAGGGACACTTTTTTTCATTTAAAGAGGAATTAGTAAATTGGTTTTGGGCTAACTCCTCCCCTAACATCCTAAATACATCATTAGATATCTAAAGCTTTTCTGGAATATCAGGTTAAAAAGCATATTTTGTAAAGAGTAAATACAACTGAAATGTATATGGAAGTTTTGTTAAGCAATATATTCTGCTTTACAGAAATAATTGTCAATGCATTCAAAAAATAACATCAATATTATAAAATATTATGAAGCAATGAAATTTCAAACTTATTTTTCTTGACATTTTCACAAATGTCTTTCCATTTCTTACAAACCACATAGATTAAACATAGAAGGCACTATTTATAAACAGGTAACATTGTTGTACACAAAGCTCTTTACGATTCATACTCATGGTTACAGAATGGAGCAATATAACCCTTAGTCCCTTATGCAAAATAGCTCACCCTGATTGTACACTATTCAGAAAGGCAGCAAAAGTACAGTGCCAGCTGGTTTTGGTGGTGCAAGCTACAAGTCAGCAACATCAGACTGCACAATGGTGCTGCACTTGTCAAAAAGTGATCCATCTCTCTTCCAGTATGTTGTTCAACATACAGTTTGGAGTAAAATAATGGAAACTAAAAATAAACAAACAGAAAACACCTCTACTGCATGAAAGAAAACTCCTTACTGTCAACAAAGCCCACTCTTGTTTAGCCAGATCTAGCACCACACATGACCTTGTCCCAACCCCGGACTGTGATGGTGGTGAGCTCCTGTCAGTGGCAGGCCACATTGCCATGGATCTCTTCATTATCATGTTTTAGACAACAGGTAAATCATACACTGAACCTTCTCCAAAAGGTTATCAATATACAGAAAGCCTCAAGTTAAAAAAGAAAACAGTCCACCACTTCATGGCAGTACATTAAGCTACTGTAAAGCACAGAATGAAAAAAACAACAATCAACACATGGCCTCCTTTTTTATCCTTGTAAATTAAGTTTTACTGTTTAGCAAGAATAAAATAAAAAAGAAAGAAAGAATGAAAAAAAGAATAATGTTTGTTTGCATATATATATATATATATATATATATATATTATGTGTGTGTGTGTGTGTGAGATGTAATAAGCATACAAAATACTAAAAGCGTCATTATTGTTGTCTGCCCTTCCCTATCCATATTAGGTGCATTTAGGTCTCCTGCTATAATATTATACCCATCATAAAATCTGTCAAATGACTCTTCTATAAATGCCTCTACCTCATACATTACTTGATGCAGAGATCTATAAAACAGTGTAGCTTTCGATTCTAGATTTGCCTTAGCTATTTTCACCCCATAATTTTATATTTATCGCTAGATAAAATAAGGGATTACCTGCAAGCATTACTAACACCGCCCTTCTTATTAGTTTTATATCTATGATGTCCATTTTATCCTGACAGTTCAGCAGGTTTAGTATATTCAATTAATAATATTTCAGTCAATCATGATTACATCATAATCCTCACAGATTATCTTTACTTCTAAGTCCCCTATCTTATTCTTTAGGATCCGTAAATTAAAACGCATCTTAACTGAATTATTTTACTCAGCTTCTTATTATATTTACTTATTTCAACAAAAAAGGCTGCAAAATTCTTTTAAATAATACTTAACAAGTACCTATTTTCCTGATAACTTAAGTGAATTCCATCATGACCAAAAAGTATTGTTGTTTTACAACCAAATCCTCCCAGAAAACAATTGAAATTTACAATGTTTAAAATATTCACTTTTTATTATATTGGTAAACTATCTAGCTACATGACACAATGCCTTATTATAAAATATTGATTTGAAAACATCACATAAATAAAGTTTAAAACCTACCTTTCCCTCAATATTGTAATACTTTTCACCACAAATTCAAAACTATCTTCATTAGCCTTTCCTACATCATTAGACCCCCCCCCCCGCCACAGCAACATATTGCATCCTTAAAACTAATATTTATTTATAAACCTGATATGTCTCATTATACGTCCCCTCCAAATAAGTTTCACTAAATTTTCCCAGTGCTACCCCTTGGAAACAGGTTTTTAACTCCTCTCAGTACAGAATTCCCTACAATTAAAATATGGGTTCTGGTAGTTCAATACATTTTTTTCTAAAAGTCGTTTGGCCTCCATTAACCTCTTATCCATCCATCTTATCCCCAAATGCCTTCCTTTTCTTTTTAGTCACTTCTTGACTTTCTTCTCCAATTTCAATTCTATCATCCTAACAGTATTTCATCTTCACAACAACTATAGTTTATTATTCCATATTATTAACTAATCCTCCTCTTTATTCAAATATCCTGTTCTGCTCTCTAGTTCATTTATCTGATATTTGATCCCCACCACTTGTATTGTTATTTTAACTCTCCAGGCTATAAATCAAAACATTTTTTATTTCTTTATGCTAAGCTGATTATTCCCCTTTACTGATATAGTTTTAATCTCCTAATATCTAAAATATTTTAATTCCCAAATAATTTGGTTATATTCTTCCAAATCTACAGTTTATATAGTTTGATCCCCACCATTTGTATTATTATTTTCACCCTCCAGGCTGCAAAGCCTTTGTTGAGTGTACCCAAGGGTGAAAGAGTGGTGAGTGGAGTGGATTTCAATGGGCATGTTGGTGAAGGGAACAGAGGGGATGAGGAAGTGATTGGTAGGTATGGTGTTAAGGAGATGAATGCAGAAGATAAGATGGTAGTGGATTTTGTGAAATGGATGGACATGGCTGTGGTAGATACATATTTTAAGAAGAGGGAGGAACATAGGGTGCCATACAAGAGTGGAGGAAGATGCACACAAGTGGATTATATCCTCTGTAGGAGGGCCAGTCTGAAGGAGACTGGAGACTGTAAATGGCGGTAGGGGAAAGTGTAGTTAGACAGCATAGGACAGTGGTCTGTAGAATTACGGTGGTGATCGAGAAGAGGAGGAGGAGTGTGAGGGCAGTGCAAGGATCAAATGGTGGAAGTTGAAAAAGGGTGATAGTTTTATTTATTTTATTTTATTTTATTTTATATTTGTTGACCGGGCTAGTCTAGCTGGAATTATTTCCATTTTCAGTAGAGGCCCGGGGAGAAAAGCTCCACAAGATATACAAAAAACATACATTTGAAGTAATATACAAGAAAATCACCAGGATAAATGTAAAGACAATAAAAAAGTTAGTATACAAAAACTATTTACAAGTAGGAAGAGATATCATTTCCTATAAACAAACTAAACTACTGAGAAGCATAAATCAGGGAAAGGTGGTAGGGAGAGGAAGTGGGAGAAAAAGTAAGAGTCAAGTAAAAAAGAAAGGATATGAAAGGATTAAGCAAACTTTCAGAGAAGAGGAAAAGAAGTAAGTGAGAGAAGGGATAGTTGTTCAGCGAAGAGGGAGAGAGATATGGGGGTAGTAAGGAGACAGAGTGGGGTAGAAATTTAGTCAGGTTTAGTGCAGGAACAGAGCCAGTGGTTTTTCAAGTGTTCTTTTATTCTTTGTTTGAAGAGGGGCAGTGATGAGATTAGTGTTATGTCACTGGGTAGTAGATTCCAGTTCCTTCCTACTGTGCTAGAAAAAAGAGAGTCACCAGCTGAGTTATTGGACTTTGTTAATTTAGCCATAAGTTTCCTAGAAGAACGAAGGGAGTTAAGATTATTGTAAGGTATTAAAAGTTCTGAGAGTATAGGGGTGTTTGAAGGCTGGTACAGTATTTTGTGGGCAATGTTTTGTTGGGTGATGAGCAGAAGGTTTTGGAATTCCAGCCAGCCTAGTTGTTTCAGGTTATTACAGTGGTGGGTTCTGAAGGGGTTGCTAGTGGCGAAGCGGGCGATGCTATTGTAGCATATAGTCAGTTTATTGAGGTTGGTTTTCTTAAGGTTGGTAAATATAGGTGAAGTGTAGAGAAGTGTTGACAATAGATGGGAGTGGGCAATCTTGGCTCTAGCAGATTCAGTTAGGAAGGGTTTAATTCGGTATAAGGATCCTATTTTTCTGTTGACTGATTTAATGGTGTTGTTAATGTGTTGATCAAAAGAGAGATTATTGTCAATGGTTATTCCTAACAGTTTTGTTGTAGGATCGGGTGTGATAGCCGTAGCATTATTAGAGGTAATGGTGAAGTGTAAGGAAGGGGATCGGGTGGTGGGAGTAAAGAGTAGAAGTTTAGTTTTTTTGGCATTTAGTAAGAGGGAACATTTATAGAACCACGTTTCAACTGCGTTGAAGATCATTTGAGTACGTGAGCAGAGTTCAGAAGGAGAGGTACCAGAGCAGATAAGGGTAGAGTCATCTGCATATTGGATGCAGGTAGCTTGAGGGATAGCAGAGTGGAGATCATTAATGAAGTGGCCCAAGAATAGAGCCTTGAGGGACACCAATGTTTATGGGTAGGAGAGAAGAGAGTTGATTGCCCCATAGGACTGCTTGTTGCCTGTTGCTTAGGTATGCTTTGAACCATTTAGTGGCAAGGTTGTCAAAGGAGATGGATTCAAGTATGTTAATTAAGGTGGAATGGTTGACCATATCAAATGCTTTGGAGAGGTCAATAAAGAGAGCAGAAGAGAGAAGGTTGTTATTGCGATTCTTATTGATGGTTTCTATGAAGGATAAGAGAGCAGTAGTAGTACTGTGATGAGGTCTAAAACCATGTTGACAGTTTGCTATTATGTTGTGCAGGGTGAGATGCTGTAGGAGTTGCTGGTGAATACATTTTTCCATAATTTTTGCTATTGGGGAAAGGAGAGCAATTGGTCTGTAGTTAGAGTAGTCGATAGAGTTACCCCCTTTATGTAATGGAATAATATGGGAAACTTTCCAGATCTCAGGGATGGTTCCTTCTTGGATTGTTCTATTTATGAGTATGGATATAGGGTATGCAATCACTTTGGCAGCCCTTTGGAGGTAGAGAGATGGGAGATTGTCCGCAGAAGGAGTACCAGGTTTAAGTTTGTTAAGAAGTCTGTAGATAAATGATGTGGGGATAGGTTGTAGTGTAAAGTTATAAGATGGGTCCTTAGGGATACTAGGTGGGGAGACATAGTTGTTGTTCATTTGTTTGGCTAGGGTTTGGATAGAGTCAATAAAGAAAGAGTTAAAAGTATTAGCAGTTTGGTGGGGGTTGTCTGGGTCAGCGTTAAGAGGGGTTGGAGTTTTGGTGGTTCCTGGGGAAAGGAGTTTATTAATGGAAGACCAGAACTGTTTGGGGTTGTTATGGTTTGTTTGTTGGAGTCTACAGTAATAGTTTTTTTTGTCAGTAATAATTGCTTTTTTTGTCAGATTTCTAAGCTGACGGAAGTGGATAAGATCTGGGTTATTTCTATGGTGTCTCCATGAAGCCCATACTTTATTTCTGGAAAGGATTAAGTTTTTGGTTTCTTTAGAGAGCCAGGGTGCAGTGTGTGGTTTCATTCTGACAGTACGTTCTGGGGCATGTTTATTAAGAATGGATAGGAAGGTAGTATTAAAGTATAATACTGCATTTTCCAGAGGAAGTGTTTTTAAGGGGTTCCAGTTACATGAATTTAGTTCAGCTTGAAATAAATCTATGTTAAAGTGTTTGGTTGAGCGAACTTTTCTAGTGTTTGGGAGATTTGAAAATTCAATTTTGGGTCTAGTAATATAAGTCAGACAGTGGTCACTGATATCATCTGGCAGGGTTCCTACATCATAAAATTGTTTGTCTTTGTTTATAAGTATCCAGTCAAGAATGCTGTCTTTATTATTAGGTTTATTGATTCTTGTGGTTGAGGTCATGGTTTGGGAGAAACCATAGAGGTTAATGTGAGAAGTAGGATTTTCAGCATTAATACTATTCCAGTCTATGTTGAAGTCACCAAGAATTACAGTTTCTTGGGGGTAAGTTGTGGATACCCAGTTGAGAAAGGCTTCTAAAGTGGGTATATTGTTGCCAGGAGGTATGTACATACAAATTATGTAAAGCGCTTTCTTTGAGTTCAGTTGAAGTTTTGTAATAATGATTTCTGCTTTGCTATCTGGAGTTGGGTCTACAGGCAGGGTGGAGATGTTTAAATGATTCTTATAGAGGATTGCAACTCCACCACCCTTACATTTTAAACGGTCAAGTCTAGCGATATTATAGCCGGGTGGTAAAATGGCAGTATCTTTGGTATAAGGTTTTAGCCAGGTTTCGAAGAGGCAAAGGATATCGAAAGAGTGGGTGTCTAGGAGTGCATGAAGGTGAGATACTTTGTTATTTAAACTTTGAATATTAAGATGACCTATTAGGAGAGTGTTATTAGTTTTTGATGTAGGAGTTTGGGAAGAGGGGTTTCTTGGTCCTGGGTTGGGATGGATGTCTCCATCTTGTAAGGTGAGATAAATAAGTTTAGTTAATGAGTTGTGTATTAGGTGGATTTGGAGCTTTAATTTTTTGTCAGTAGTTGGGACATAATTTATATGGGAGAGTCTGTGATATTTAGATAGATGGTATCTAGGGGTGTAAGAAATGATGGGGTATGAGTTGAGAGTAGTAGAAGGGTAAGTTAAAGTTTGTTTTTGTATGTGGGTAGGATGGATAAGAAGTTGATTTTCAAAGAAGGTAAGATGGTAGGCTGAGAGCAGGATAGTTAAGAGTAAGAGTGAGACTATAGGTATAGTAAAATGGGTGGTAGGCATTATAGAGGTAAGGTAAGGTAGAGGTAAACAATAGAAAATAGGTAAGTAGCAGGTTTTTAGGAATTAAAATATGAAGGTAGTAGAGTAGGGAGTGTGTGAGATAGGATTATGGAATCCTGAGAGTAAGATGAGAGTAAGATATAGAGAGAAGTAATAGGTTGAAAATAAAAGGGGAGGGTAAAAGGTCAGGGAGAGATATTGGTTTAGAAGGGGGAGTGGTGAGGGGTGGGGTTTAGAAAAAGAGAGGGAGAAATGAATAAAGCTGATAGGATGGTAGAGGTAGGGGGAGTGTCTAGAGAGGTATAAGTGTAGGACCCCCTGGGGGTGATAGTGAGGTGGAGTTTAGGGAAGAGTTAAGACAGGCACTGAGTGGCAGTGAAGAGTTACCGAACAGTTGGGTAACTACAGCAGAGCTAGTAAGGGAGACAGCTAGAATGGTGCTTGGTGTGACATCTGGACAGAGGAAGGAGGACAAGGAGACATGGTGGTGGAATGAGGAAGTGCAGGAGAGTATACAGAGGAAGATGCTTGTAAAGAAGAAGTGGGATTGTCAGAGAGATGAAGAAAGTAGACAGGATTATAAGGAGATGAGGTGTATGGCAAAGACAGAGGTGGCAAAGGCTAAGGATAAGGCGTATGAAGAGTTGTATGAAAGGTTGGACACTAAAAAGGGAGAAAAGGACCTATACTGATTGGCTAGACAGAAGGACCAAGCTGGGAAAGATGTGCAACAGGAAAGGGTGATAAAGGATAGTGAGAGAAACGTACTCACAAGCGAGGAAAGTGTGTTGAGCAGATGGAAAGAGTACTTTGAAGGGTTGATGAATGAAAAGAATAAGAGAGAGAAGGTTGAATGATATGGGGATAGTGAATCAGGAAGTGAAACTGATTAGTAAGGAGGAAGTAAAGACAGCTATGAAGAGGATGAAGAATGGAAAGGCTGTTGGTCCAGATGACATACCCCTGGAAGCATGGAGGTGTTTAGGAGAGATGGCAGTGCAGTTTTTTTAACCAAATTGTTTAATGAAATCTTGGAAAGTGAGAAGATGCCCGAGGATTGGAGAAGAGGTGTTTTGGTACCAATTTGTAAGAATAAGGGTGATGTGCAGAGCTGTAGTATCTACAGAGGGATAAAACTGATCAGTCACTGCATGAAGTTATGGGAAAGAGTAGTGGAAGCTAGGTTAAGAAGGGAGGTGATGATTAGTGAGCAGCAGTATGGTTTCATGCCAGGAAAGAGCATTACAGATGTGATGTTCGCTCTGAGAGTGTTGATGGAGAAATACAGAGAAGGTCAGAAGGAGTTGCATTGTGCCTTTGTGGACTTAGAGAAAGAATATGACAGGGTACCTAGAGAGGAGTTGTGGTATTGTATGAGGAAGTCAGGAGTGGCAGAGAAGTATGTAAGAGTGATACAGAATATGTACAAGAGTAGTGTGATAATGGTGAGGTCTGCAATAGGAGTGACGGATGCATTTAAGGTGGAGGTGTGATTACATCAAGGATCAGTTCTGAGCCCTTTCTTATTTGCAATGGTGATGGACAGGTTGACAGATGAGATCAGACAGGAGTCCCTGTGGGCTATGATGTTTGTGGATGACATTGTGATCTGTAGTGAAAGTAGGAAACAGGTTGAAGAGACCCTGGAGAAGTGAAGATATGCTCTATAGAGAAAAAGAATGAAGGTCAGCAGGATTAAGACAGAATATATGTGTGTGAATGAGACGGAGGTTAGAGGAATGGTGAGGATGCAGGGAGTAGAGTTGGCAAAGGTGGATGAGTTTAAATACTTGGGATCAACAGTTCAGAGTAATGGTGATTGTAGAAGAGAGGTGAAGAAGAGAGTACAGGCATAGTGGTGTGGATGGAGAAGAGTGTCAGGAGTTATTTGTAACAGGCAGGTACAAGTAAGAGTGAAAGGGAAGGTCTGCAAGAGGGTAGTGAGACCAGCTATGTTATTTGGGCTGGAGACGGTGGCATTGACAAAAAGGCAGGTGTCAGAGGTGGAGGTGGCAGTGTTAAAGATGCTAAGATTTGCACTGGGTGTGACAAGGATGGACTGGATTAGGAATCAGTATATTAGAGGGTCAGCTCAGGTTAGATAGTTTGGAGACAAAGCCATAGAAGTGAGATTGCATTGGGTTGGACATGTGCTGAGGAGTGATGCTGGGTATATTGGGAAAATGATGCTAAGGATGGAGCTGCCAGGTAAGTGGAAAAGAGGAAGGCCTAAGATAAGGCTCATGGGTGTGGTGAGGGAGGACATGCAGGAGGTGGATGTGACAGAGCAACATGCAGAGGACAGGAAGAAATGGAAACATGATTCACTGTGGCAACCCCTAATGGGAACAGCTGAAAGAAGAAGAAGAAGATCCACAGTTTGTATACTTTAATCATTGTAGTACTTCAGTTTGTTATAGGTTCATAGGTTCATAGCTTAGTACTAGGCTAAATGCCTTTGTGGGCCATGTTAAGCCTAGCCAGTTACCCCATCTGAGAATCAAACCCTCTACCTTGTGTTTGTAAGGTAAACACCTTAACCATTATGCCAACCTCCCACCCTATTTGATTAGTTATTACTACTATTGCCAAACTTTAAATGTAATATTGTCTCAAAATCCCAATTACATCTGCAGTCTCCATATTTACTGTGCCCTAAACATTTAGTTAGGTAGCCCTTCTCCAACCAATTTGCTAAACAATACTCATCCAATTCCTCCATTCTAACATGCTGTGTAATTCAAGATCACTTGCCTTGTAAACCAGGGCTCATGAGTTCAAACCTCTTCAGGGCCTGTGGTTTAACTCCTATGGCAGATAAAATAAGATGGGTTTTAGGAAGTATATTTTTGGGGGTTAGGGGTTGGCATAATGGTTAATGTGTTTATCTTACAGACACAAGGTATAGGATCTAATTCTTACCTTTAGGAAGCATGGCTGAGCTGACAACAGTCCCCTATTGTCATTAGCCAAATAATCACCTATGAACAATAAAAAATAAATAAATTAAACAGGAACCTGCCACCTACACCAATCACACTAAACGCACAAAGAACACTAGCTGCAATAACCACTCTGGGAAAGTGAATCCTTTTTAAAATGCTCCCCCTTAAAGTGCTATAACAGCCTGCACAATAGAGTTTTGGAGATAATGCATTTTAATAAAAATAAAATAAAATGAAATGTAAGTTATCTTCCTGCACAACTAAACATAAAAAAATGTATTGCACACTTTCCCAGTCAAGTAACAAACTGAAAATAGCTTCTATTTAAAAAAGCGGTTTGCAAATCAAGTCCTTTCTAAAATGCTCTCTCCCTTAAAATGTTGTAACAGCCTGCATAACAGAGTTTGAGAGATGTGGCATTTCATAAAAATCAAAATAAAATTGCATGCTTTGCAAGTCGAGTAACACCCTGAAACTACACAGCTCCTGTTTTCAGTACAATAAGAAGTGTGAAACTAAAATGCCTCACTTCACTGATTGATAGTAATCCTCGCTGATTAGCCAGAAACTAAGCATTTCCTAGGGACAGAGCAAAATTAGCAACATTTCATATACATTGGGGAGGTTCAATGCCTTGCACTGTATAAGATTTTTCATTTACTTGATCACAATGAAATATCTTAAGTGTACTCACCCAAGAAAGTTGCAACTACTTCTCATGTATGTGTGTGTGTGTGTGTGTGTGTGTGTGTGTGTGTGTGTGTGTGTGTGTGTGTGTGTGTGTGTGTGTGTGTGTGTGTGTGTGTGCATGGGTGGCATGTGTTTGTGTTTCTGTCTATGTTTCTGACTATAGGTATATGAATCAGTCCGGTATGTGCCTATGCATGTGTGTGTGTGTGTGTGTGTGTGTGCGTGTGTGTGTGTGCGTGTGTGTGTGTGTGTGTGTGTGTGTGTGTGTGTGTGTGTGTGTGTGTGTGTGTGTGTGTGCGTGTGTGTGTGTGTGTGTGTGCGTGCTCGTGTGTGTATGCAGTCATGGACATTAAATACCAACATAACTTTTATTTTATATGTAAAATAATATAATAACAATTATGTATGGAACAGCAAATTTGAAACATTAGGCAGATAAACTGTTTTATATTAAAAATATAAAAACATTTAATCTCTGGTGGCATGTAGGTATACAGCCCTAACTACAGCCTAGTCAAACTGGGTTCAATTAGGTGCTCAGATGACTGATAGAGTGGCAAGGAGGGATGGGTGTGTCTGTCTCAGGGGATGTGTGGTCTGATGAGGGAAGTTGCCACAGACAAATCACTGAGCATAGGAGGCTGGGCAGAGAGTAGATAGGCTATCTAATATTACCCCCCAAGACAGAAGCAGAGATGGCTGATGCCCCAGGATACCCTTAGAATCTACAACCAGCCCCAACAACACTGCAGTTAAATCCAGGGAGAGATAACAGATAAGTCGGTATATCTGGTGTGGATGTGATATATATGTATATATATATATATGTATATATAGATAGATACATATATTCATGTATTCATATACATCAAATACACCCATCAACACACTAAGTATAAATGACTTTATGTCAACAAGAAAGTACACATGAACTGAGAACCAGATTTAGCACATGCAAAACAAATAAAAATAAAAAAAATAAAAAAACAATCAACCAAAGAATGAATTAAAATGTTTTTTGCACACACCCTGCTAATTATATGTACTAACTCTGAGATCGCTCAAACACCGGGTAAGGGCACATTATCTAACCAGGGGAATTGTTCGATCTCAGACACCTGTTGACCAGCTGTTTAGTTGATCATAAAAGGCAGTGATGGGAGTAATATATTACAAATTCTAGTAAATAGTAATATAACTAGTTACTTTTTCAAAATAAACTAATAATAGTAGTATATTACTTTTTTTAGTAACTAGTATCCTAAATGTGAGTAACTTTTCAGTAACTTTTGCTTAAATCAGTGGTTTTCAACATGGGCAATATAGCCCCCTAAAGAGTGATGGAAAACTTCAGGGGTCCCTATATAGTATGGACAGTAATCAGATGTTTGGAGGCAATAGAGACTTTGAAGTGGCAATTTGCATAAAAAATTACAACATAATGTTGGCACAACTCATAACATGTAGCATTCATAATAGAGCATTAGAATTAGTCTGGAGCAAAATTAACTTCATTTTTTTAGCTCTGCAAGGAGGTGAAAGCTAATGATGACCAAACAATTATAGCCTGCTAGAGATCATATCCTTACATTGCCATATAATAAATGGCATTGGTTCTCCATACCGCCATCAGTCAGAATCAAACTTATCACTCATCAGCTGAACAACCAACGCCCCAACCCACTGCACCAAGCAGGACTCTTTGGGTGAATCTATGACCAACTTTTGTCTTGACAATTTTTTGTTATATTCTATTAAAATTCTTTTCAGGTTTCAATTTTTAGTTTCTGAAAATAGACAAAATATGATAGGTTTTTATAGGTCTTGTGCTGCTGTCTGGTTTGGTTTAATTATTATCTGTGACTCTCTAGCTATAAAGACTAGTCATCTTCTCCTTTCGGCTGTGCCCATTAGGAATCACTATGGTGGATCATCAGTATGCAGAATGAGTGGCAGTTGAGTTTTACATTGTCGAGTTGCCAGCCTAGTGCTCAACCTTCTTCAGAAGGCACACGCATACACACACTCGCACCTAAGGCCAGTTTAGAATGTCTAATCCACCTGAAACATGTCTTGGGAATGTGGAAGGAAAACAGAGCACCCTGAGGAAACTCACTCAAACACAGGGATTGTAGATCATAGTGTGTGTGTGTGTGTATTGTACCATTAAAGCCAGAGTAGTTCATGGGCATGTGCATACAAATACTGAGCACGTGCAAGCAGAGTGCCATTTTGCGTAAGCAGCTGGGGTGAAAGCATGTCTGTGTGTAGCAGTCAGTCAGTTAGCTAGTTTAAATGTTATGTTCCAGTCATCCATCCTGATGTGTTTGTGTGTAATAAATATCTTAAACAAACACCCAAGCCTCATCATCTTATTTTAATACAAAGATGAGTGACATGGTGTCAGAATGGGATCTGAAGTAAAAACTTCTTAAAACCATGAGGCGCACAGTCAGAAATGAAGGAATATATACAAAAGTGGCTCAAACGGCTCACAACTGATTCGTAAACAGATCAGAAAATATTTTCAGGCACTTAAACTCATTTAAATTATTTTTCCCCTCAATGAATATAAAGCAAAGCATTCCAAACCAATTACTGAATAAACAAAATGTTCAAAATTGTGACATATTGAAATAATTATGAAAACATTTGGAACAATATCTAAATCATATAAAATGTTCAAAAAAGAGAAAACAAATGCATTGCATTACCTAAAGCTATTCAAAGTATCTAAAGTGTGCAAGGCATTGGCAATGTGTGCAGTATTACAGTACAGTCTTTTCAAAGAGTACAGTTATTTCAAAGAGTCTGTTCTGCAGTTTAACATAATTTCAAGTACCTGGTGTGTGTTTGGCACTTATTTGGCATGGCAGAGGGATTTTACAGACCTGTTCTGCTTGTGTTTCATAATAATATTGCTGAAAATTGGAGAGTGTTTGAGCAAGAATATGATTTTTCATACAGGTTGCTTTTTCTGGTAAAGATGCATGTACAAAAGCATTTATTCTGTTCAATTTAGCTGGTTCAGAAGCCTTTGAGAGAGAACATTCATTTGTGCATGCACCTGCTGTTTATGCAGAGGAGGGGGAAGATGGTCATATTGTGGTACAGGCTGAAATGTGGGAAGACCCTGAGTGCTTGCAAAGTAAATTTAGAGAAATGTGCAACCCTCAAATGAATATTACAGTGGAAAGGCACACATTTTACCCAAGGGATCAAAAGCCTGGTGAAACTTTTGCAACATATAAAACTGACTTGAGAAACAAGGCAAAAATGTGCAAATGTGGTGATCTGAGAGATGAGTTGATAAAAGACAGGCTTGGATGTGGTGTTTATAATGAACAAGTGAGAAAGATTTTGCTTCGAGACAGTGATTTTACTTTAAGAAAAACCTTAGAGATTTTCAGATATGGGCTTACAGAAAAGCACACGGATATGCTTATGAATGAGAAGTGCATGCTTGCAGCTTCTTCCAGCATGAATGTTTATAGCATGCAGCATGAGGTTAAGAGGTATAGGCCAAAGGGTTTGGCTCTCACAATGAAACCCAGGGCAGCTTTAGTTAAAACCCAGGGCACACATAGCAAAACTGAGGGGTGATTTAGCAAAACCCATGGTAAACCTCATAGTCAACTCTTGTAATTGTGGAGGCAGTCACAAACCTAAATGAGAAAAGTGCTTAGCTTTTGGTCAGCAATGCCACAGATGTAAAAAGTGCAGTAATTTCAGAAAGCTTTGCAAATCTAAAGAGACACATTCTTTTATTAAGAGAGAGCATTTCAAGAAGCAAGTTGATCAAGTAGATCAACTTTTTATGTTGATGGTGTCTATTCTGTGCTTGAGAAAAAGGTTAATGCCGTAGATTTCTTGTCAAAGAGTGACATATTGTGTACTGTACTTATTAATGGGACACCTGTAGAACTCAAAGTTGATACTTGTTCAAAATGCAATGTTATGTCAGCAGAAATGTTTGCTAAGGTAAAAGCTGGTAAAAAGTTTTATTTGGCAAAGTGTGCGAAGCTTGTTGCTTATTGTAGTCCCTCTCCACAGAGGTGGTGCCTCAACAGGATCCTGGAAACTATCGCCCCATAAGCCTGACTAGCTTGGTCTGCAAAGCTATGGAAAGGATCATCATGGACCTAATAAATAAAGATATTGGGGACCTACAGACACTGGATCCTACCCAATTCAGCTTTGTTAAGGGCAGATCCTGCCTCTTTAACCTCGTCGATTTCTTTGAAACAGTCACCAAGGCCATTGATGAGGGGAAGGTGGTCCACACAGCCTACCTGGACCTCGCAAAAGCCTTCGATACAATACCCCACTCGGGCATTATAGATAAGCTCACCAGCTTAAATATAAACCCCTATGTCACTAGATGGGTTGCAGATTGGCTCAAGGACAGAACCCAGATGGTTAGAATTGCTGGAGCCATGTCAGACTCCAAACCAGTTACAAGTGGCATCCCACAAGGCTCAGTCCTGGGACCTCTCTTGTTCAGTATATATTTCTCGGAGGTACAGGCCAACATGGAAGGACTGTGGCTGACCAAGTTTGCAGATGACTGCAAACTGGGCGCCATAATCGACTCTCCAGCCGACACAAGCATCCTCCAAAAGGGCCTCATAGAAACAGACAACTGGTGCCAGAGCCATGGCCTCAAGCTAAATGCCAGAAAGTGTATAATCATCCCCTTTGGCAAAAACAAAGTGCCCACAAATTACCACATAGGTGGTAATCCATTAAGTACAGAAGAAGTAAATAGGGACCTGGGGACCCAAGTTGATAACAATCTCTCATTTGACAACCACGTGGCCAAAGTGGTTAGAAAAACATTTTATATAGCCCACCTAACCATGAAGGGATTCACATCTAGATCAGGGGAGGTCATCGTGCCTCTTTACTCATCCCTTATCAGGCCCATAATTGAGTACAATGCCCCTTTTGGGATGTACCTTACCAGACACCTGCAGCAACTGGAAAGACCCCAAAAGTACCTCACCAAGAGGATCAAAGGGCTCAAACAGATGCCATATGCTGCCCGGTTAAAGAATCTCCAGCTCTACTCAGTGGCATACCGCCTGCTCAGAGGCGATCTGTGCCTGACGTATAAAGCCATGTCCAACCCGGAATTAATGGACATGCTGCACCTCAGAAAATCCAAATCCCATCGAGCCACGTGCTCGAGAGAGTTGAACCTCAGCACTGAAATAAATAGGACATGCTGGAGGGACAGATTCATAACCCAGAGGCTCCCTTCACTCTGGAACAAAATCCCAGTCCAGGTTAGGCAGATTCCCTCATTGACTCTCTTCAAGAGGAATCTTGATGAGTGGATGGGAGATCGTAGGTTTACCCCGGGTATCACTTCTGTGTCACTGTTAGACAGAGGCACAGTATACTAACCTCGAAAAAGGGCATAGCAAAATTAATTTAAAATGGGTGGCGAAAGCCAAATACACTCTGGCTAGGCTTATAAATGCCCTAGGGCAGATAGCCTAGTATGAACCTATGAACCTAAGAGATTCAAACCGAAGGCTCAGTAGTGCTTTCATGTTACTCTGCTGGGAACAGCCATGACTTGCAGTCAAAAGACATGTGCAGTCACTGTTAGGCCTCAAATAGTTTGACAATGGGACTGATTTCATTTAATAAGGAAGTCCACAACAACAAAGGTTTCACACAGAATATTTTTTTGAATATGCTGATATTTTCAAAGATGGACTTGGCAAACTCCCAGTTGTGTACTCCATGAAGTTAGACCACTAGGTAAGACCAGTTGTCAGACCAGCAAGGAAGGTTCCAGTAGAAATGCAAGGCAAAGTGAAATCAAAGATAGACAGAATAGCACATTTAGGAGTAATTTTTCCAGTAGAAGAACCAACTAAATGAGTATCCTCCATGGTAGTAGCTCCAAAAAAAAGCTCAGATGACATTCGAATATGAATTGATCTAAAAGATTTGAACAAAGCACTGAAACAACCTCATCATCTAGTGTGTACAGTTGAAGAAGTTGCTGCTGTCATGCCAAATGTCACTGTTTTTTTCTGTCTTAGATGCAAAAAGTTCATTTTGGACAGATTTTACTTGATCAAAAATCTTCCTTGCTAACCACTTTCAGTACACCATTTGGAAGGTACAGATTTTTGAGAATGCCATTTGGGATAAATTCTGTCAGTGAAGTCTTTCAATGTGCAATGGAGCAATTTTTTCTGGTTATCCATGTAGTAGATGATATTCTTGCAGGAAGCAATGGTGAAGTCAAACATGATAGAAACCTCAGGAAAGTTCTAGATCATGCTTGTGAATCTTAAACTGAATCTTCAGAAATATGATTTTAGACTAAAATAAGTTTCTTATGTGGGTCATTTGTTTACTAGTTCAGGATTACAACCAAATCCATCCAAGCAAGCTGCAATTCTTGAGATGCCAGTTTCAAACAATACCACATCTTTACAACATTTTCTTATCACGGTCAACTATTTAGGCAAGTTCATTCCTGATTTAAATGAGCATTCAGCACTGCTACAAGTGCTGACACACAAAAATGTAACTTGGTCCTGGTTTGGAACAACACCAAACAACATTTGATTTTTTAAAACAGAAAATCGCCAGTCCACCCACTTTGAAATATTATGATTTTCAGAAACCTGTACATTTTTCCTGTGATGCTTCAAAATATGGTCCTTGTGCAGTAATTCTTCAAGAGGCCAGACCTGTAGCCATTGCATCTAGAACTCTAACTCAAACTGAGATGCAGTATGTGCAAATTGAAGAACAAGCTTTTGGCAACTGTTTTCATGTTCCAAGTTCAATGATTACATTTATGGCCGACCTATCCAGATTGAAACTGATCACCAACCTCTGGTCACTATTTTGAGAAAACCAATGTACACAGCTCCAGCTAAATTGCAACCCATGATGTTAAAACTGTGAAAGTACAATTTCAATATGGTTTACACAAAAGGTAAACTTCTTTATCTTGCAGATACTTTATCCAGATTGCACAGAAAAAAACAATGACCAGTTAGTGAATGCAAAATCTGATTTTGAAGTTATGGAAGTGGGAAATTTTTCTTCCACATGTCTTGATGTGCTTAAAAATCACACATCTTCCAACTTAGTTCTATATAAGCTGAACCATTTATCATTCTTGGATGGCCAGCAAAACTATCATATTTACCACCAGAATGTGCAGCAGTATTTTCCTTACTGAGACATGATTTTGATGGAAGATGGTGCCATCATGAAAGTTCCAAAAATGATAATTTCAAAATTCTTGCAACAAGAGTATATTAAAATCTTGCATCAAGGTCACCTGAGAACTGATTCTACCAAAAGAAGGGCAAGTGGACTAGTATTTTGGCCTTCTATGTCAAAAGACATTGAGAAGGAAATTGAAGCTTGTTCAATTTGCAATAGTACTAAATCGCATCAACAAATAGAACCACTTCAACAGAACCACCTTGGTCGACAGTAGCGACAGATATTTTCAAATGGAATGGTCAACATTATTTGGTATAAGTAGACTCTTATTCAAATTGGTTCAAGACTGACCTACTTCTTAACCTAACATCCAATACTGCCTTTATAAAATTGAGGAGACATTTTTCTGTCCATGGTAGTCCGCACAACATTGTTTCTGACAATGGTGCAGTTTACTAGTCAGCAGTTCAAATGATTTGGTGAGACATGGGACTTTGTTCATGTTACTAGTAGTCCTGAGTATCCACAATCTAATGGCTTGGCTGAACATACAGTTCAAAGTGTGAAAGTTGTTGGAGAAATCCAAAGGAGACAAAACTATATTTTTCTCAATTTGTTTAGTCTCAGAAACATTCCTCGAGACAATTTACTTGGCTCACCTGCTCAGAGATTGATGTCGGTACAAACCAGAACTACACTACCAATCAGTAAGTATGTATTGATTCTAAGTGCTAAAAACAACAAAGCAGTAAAATCTCAACTCATGAAAAAGTGTTTGCCTAAGAAATTCCATTATAACAAAACCAGCAAACCTCTCAAACCATTAAAAGGAGAGATAGTGAGGATGCAGAGAGCAAAAGGTTTTGAATGAGCAAGACTTGTGAAACATCTATGCGTGGAATGGAGGTCGTACATCATTGAGTAACAAGGAATGGAATTTAGGTGGAATTAGAAACATTTATTGCTGGTGTCTGAGCCAGTGTTACAGCATCTTGTCTGTAACTGAGACTCTAATTCTCAGAGTATGCTATCGGATGTTCCTTTTCCAGAGAACAATTCGTCTTCTGTTTCTGTTCCTGAAAGTGTCTCTGAAGTTCCTAATGAAGAGCATTCCCCAGTAACTGTCCCTGTTGCTAAACCCATTACTGATTATTATATAACGAGGTCAGGTTGTAGCTCAAGACCTAATCCTAGATATACAGCAACCTGGACATGATTGTTTTTGTTTGTGTTTATATAATTTTTTTGTGTATCTAATTGCCATTTTTCATTTGAATGACAAAATTATCAATGAGGGAAGATAGAGATCAAAGTGTATTTGTTGTAAATTTAAAGCCACTGTAGTTTGTGGGCACATGCATATAAGTACTGAGCACATGCAAGTACAGTGCCATTTTGCGTAAGCAGCCAGATGAAAGCATATATGTGTGTAGCAGTCAGTCAGTTAGCGAGTTTAAGTATTATGTTCCAGTCATCCATCCTGATGTGTTTGTGTGTGATACACATCTTAAACACCTAAGCATCATTGTCTTATTTGAACACACAAAACAAGCAACAGGGAAGACATGCAGACAATGCACAGAATGCACCCCAGCAGAGAATCAAACAAGAGACCCTCTTGCTCTGTGTTGACAGCACTAACCACTGTGCCATAACTAGCAATCTGTTGGAAATTTTCAACTGTTAAATGCTATTCATCATCATTGTAATATTGTGTATACAACTTTAAAAATACACATATACATGTGCTTACTTGAATGAGTAAATCTCAATATTATGACTGATAAACTGCACATGTAAAAATAAAGCATTACTTTAGTTAGCAACTAGTAATAGTTATATATTACTTTTTCAGAAAAGTAATAAGTAATAGTCATATATTACTTTCACTGAAAAGTAACTAGTAATAGTAAGTTATTACTTTTATAAGTAACTAACACAACACTGAATTAAAAGGTCAACTAAACAGCTGTCTACCAAACACACACACAACCATTGTGATGGAACCCATATCTACCTATACATATATATATATATATATATATATATATATATATATATATATATATATATATATTTCTATATCTATATCTATATATATATAGAGAGAGAGAGAAAGAGAGAGAGAGATATATGTATACATATATAACATGCATATACAAATAAAAGAAAACAAATACAAAGCAAATTAACAGGTAGCCCATTGTCTAAGTGCAATATGTCCTCCAGGATGGGCGTTATCAGGAAATAACAGACGTTCCAATGGTGGTGAGGCTTCATACTGCAATGGATGATCCATTATTTCCCTAATAATGATCACCCTGTCTGGTATTACTTCTTCCAGTTTAATGTTCCAAACACTGCCATCATACGTAGAGCCATAATTTCTTCATAAATCACAGTCATTCATGACAATAATGCACAATTACTGGAGTAAAAGGCTTGGTAACTGTACAGTATGCCCACAATGTACAGTAATTAGCTGCCTTACATTGCAATGATGTGTAGCAGTGCTCGGTAATACATGGGGAAAAAATCCATCTGAAAAGGTGACTTTTGAGCAAAGGAGAATAATAAAGCTTGACTAAAATGCATACAATGTACAATACATAGTGAAAAGAAAAATTAATGCAAAACTGCAAGATTGTGTAATGTATTGATAAGTACAGACATGATAACTAAATAAGCATCTGGTCAATCTAAAGGACAAGAATATAAACAAGAACGCAAAAGTCATCACAAATGTCCAGCCTCATCATGTAAACCTGGTGACAGCACTCCAGTTGTATGCAATAGAGCTGTCATTCCCTATCACAAGAGTACCTGGTACCAGTGAAATAACAGGGCTGTGACTTTGTGTCTCAGTGGACAACTGCAGTTCATAGCTATGAATCACTGTAGTCCCTTTTGATGTACTGAAGGCTGGTGTCAAGTTGGATTTTTGAATCAATGCCCTATATACCTGAATAATGGTGGCTCATATCAGCAGGGATTTTGTTCAGCTAGAAATGAGCTTTCACATGACTGCAAGCAATATATTTTGGGATTCTTGTTTTACTACCTTTTTCTTTTAGATATTTAAAATCATATGGATATTTTGTCCTTTTCCATAGTTAACAGTATAAACAACATTCAACATCTTTAATTTTCTACAACTCACAGTGCATCCGTTATTGACAATTCAATAGCAGCAAGCAAGGTTTCATTTGATACCTTGAAACATACATACCAAAATATTATGTATCGTTATAATCCTGAACAAACAGCTACAACTCTCTAGTGTAGTGCACTGTCCAACATTAGCAACAATGCCTGTTTCTCTCTACAGTCAAGACATTACTACTTCTTAAGTACCTCAAAAATATAATGTATTTAGTTAAAAAATATGAATGAGTGGTTATTATCTCCAGTCTATTGCATCCTAAGCAAACAGTATTAGTTTTATTTATCATTAACTGGTAAATCACTCAGAACAGAGCCATCTCCTAATAATATAATGTTGTCATAAGAAGCTAATACTGTCATGCAGAAATACACCTTAAAAGGTCTAATAGGTGCTAATAAGTTAAAACAAACCCATGAGATTTCTGATGTCAGGAGAATTACTGCCCACCTTTTTAGCTTTTATGAGTGATCTTACGGGTCTATATTAGAACATCGAAGTTTCAAAACTTTGAATGTTCTAATATCGAACCCTATTCAGTGAAAGCTGAAAATATCGAAGCAACAGAAAACCAAATTTTTTCCTAGGGAAAGAATTCGGTTGTCCGTTTCTGTTGCTTCGGTATTTTCAGCACTGTGGTGGAAAATTGTGGGTCGGGTTCAAGTAAGTGTGCGATTGAGTACGGATTAGGGTGGTTAGGGTTAGGGTGCAGGTTAGGTATGTGTGCGATTGTGTGGACGTGGGGGTTAGGGCAGGTTAGGTGAGTTAGGGTTAGGGCGTGTGTTAGGTATGTGTGCGATTGTGTGGACGTGAGGGTTAGGGCAGGTTAGGTGAGTTAGGTTAAGGTGTGGGTCAGGTAAGTGTGCGATTGTGTGGACGTAAGGGTTAGGGCCGGGTAACTGAGTTAGGGCGTGGGTGAGGAGAGTGTGCGATAGTGACGGACCTTAGGGTTAGGGTTTGGGTTAAGGTAAGTGGATAGTTAGTGGTGTGTGTATAGTTTAGTGTAGGGTTAGGTGGAAGATTTTAGGTGTATGTGTGTGGATTGCTGTTTGTTTGGTGTGCTTGTGTTGTGTGTATGTGTTTTGGAACAGCAAATTTTTTCCCTAGGAAAAAAATCGCTGTTCTGTATATGCAATGTTTTCAGTTTTCGCTGAATAGGGTTCGATATTAGAACATTTAAAGTTTTGAAACTTCGATGTTCTAATATAGACCCTCATCTTACTGTGAATATGTTTTATAAAATGTTTTATTTACATATTGCTTTGCATCACCTCTTAGGTTCTTAGCAGTATGCTGTTAGAGCTAGATACAGGACTGAAGTTGCCCTTTCACAGATTTTCTGTGATCCCTTTGTAGTGACACACCAATGACTATATTCCATTCTGGTCATCTCTGGTGTCTCAGATGCATATGACACTGTGGACTTTGGGGTCTTGAGCTTATGTAATCATTGTTATTTACCTTCCAACAATCTTTGAACTGATTACCTCATACCTCCTGTGGCACTACCAGGAGGCTGTTTCGGGTCTAAATCCATCTTTGACATTCATTTATTCCAGAGATCTGCTGGGCTGTTTCTTGGCTCCATTGTTATTCATGGTGTATAACAGGTTCTGCAAAATGTTACATTCTATAACCATGGTATTTAATTAAATAGATTATATCATAATATAACAATACTTTCTTCATTTCATGGATTGTATTAATAATGGGGGAGGAAGCATAATTAGATGCTATGTGGCTAAGATATAACCATAGTAAAAAATGTGTGACAAGATCAGCAGCCTGACTCTGCATTAGTAAAAATCCAGGAAGGAGGGACTGCAGCCTGCACACTGTTAAAACACACAGTCCTGATAAAGAAAATGGGATAGGTGTAGAATATGAAGAGGAAATAAAATTTGAAAAATAGAAGAACTACGTGTTCTCAGAAAACTCTTATGGAATCTTACCAAAAAACTTTGTAGGTTCATTGGTGTTTACTAGGCTAATGACCACAAGGGGCTTTTTAAGCCTAGCCATGCATCCTAAATCTCTGACAAGTTCTGATACCTTTGATAAGTGTAAGCAGGTGTCTGGGAGATGAGCCATTTACAGGTTACCTGTGTCCATTAGAGACATAGGTACCAAACCAGGGATGAATTTCTGGTTTTCCATCCAATTGTTCAAGTTGCACTTGAATTGGATTAGGGAGGAACTCTGCTTCACACAGATGGCGGGCCTGTTTCATAGACACGGTAGACTCTGGGCTACATACCTATCTCTCCAGCAAGACCTATTTATACCACAGGCAAGGGTTAAGTCTTTAGAACAGGTAATTCTAGTGCTGTTTGTTTTGTGGATATGCAGGAGGTCCATCAGAGTGGGGTCTGACAATGCCCTGTGGTGATGTTGTAGTGTACTGGTTCACCAGATGCCCAGTAGCAAATGCCCCCAAGCCCCACCCCAGCTGGTTGATGTCAAACTGTACTAATGAATATTTATAATTCTCACCTACATGAATATTTATTCTTCATCCAGTACACTTCATCACAGTTCAGAAATGTATGTTGGGATAAAGATATACATGAGACATTCTACCGTTGCTACATTAATTAAATAGTCTAAACAGCTAAATGTGTAGCTAATGTTTTAATATGTGCAACTGATTAATGTAATTGTTGGACTTCTGACACCTTAAAAGAAAAGGCTTTTGGAGATAAAGACAAAACAAAGTAGCAGACATATTATAATGAACCAAAGAAATCTGTATAAGGTGTCACTTGTAAGTACACATAAAGCAGTAATGTGGGATATCACAGTAGTACAGTGGCAATTGTTGCTGCACTGTTCCTTGGTTTAGTGTCCTTCTGAGGTACTGTGTGTTGTTAGTGTGCATGTTCTCCCTGTATCTTCACTGATCTTTTACAGGTGCTTCCACACCTCAGAGACAAGCTACAAGTCAGTTATCAGTCATGCTACCACATATTATTCTACATACAGACAGGTTAGCTTCTGCAGATCCCTTCTGTACCAATACTTTTTCTTTTAACCCTAGTTTTTGCAGAGTATGCGTAACACTCTTGGGGGGAGTGAGCTATTAATCCTCCTCATTCCTTTGCAAGCTTGTTCTTCCAGAAGCTGTAATGTAACTTAGCCTCACAACTACCTTACTTCGGAATGCCAAGAACTTGAACAGGTTGATTCTGAAGCAGCAAAAGGTCTTGCCTACATCCTTCTTGCCAACCCTGCCATATACGCTGCTTCATATCTCAGTCTTCCTATATTAATTTTTGCCCTCTAATTGTACCACACTTTCAAACATGCCATTTCTTTTTTTTTTCCCCTAAAATCCGGCCTTTCTTTACTATCCTGCAGCCTTGCATCTGTTTTCTTTCCACCACCAATCCTGGCTAAATGTATTAAGTTCACTGCCCAGCTAGTGTAAGTGAATAGGCCAGTAAAGAATTACACTTTTGTAAAAGACAGGCCATTTCTTGGAGTCTAAACTTTTGCAAAAAACAGAATATTTCTTGGAGTAAATGGTTGCACTCATTCATGTATTATTGTTTTCCCCCATCTTTTAAGCCATAACTGCTCATCTACATTCATTATATGCATGATGTCACGGGCTAATATGCATGGCATGCCAATCATGGCTCATTTCCATTCCGCTTCACAGACATTAGGCTGGTCAATCACCCTGGTCACACCCACTCCTGCGAGAAACTGCAGGTGAGGCAGTACAATACAACATCACCTGCCCTGTATGCCAAGCATAGATCTTCCCTCAAATGCCTGTAGGAGACGGAATACAGGGAAGGGCCTTGACATGGTCTGCATAGGACATTTTACTTATGCCCTGTATTCTTTTAGTGAGGAACCTCTGCAGACATTTCAATTGTTGGATATGCCAGTGTAGGTACATACCAAAGGGGGCATTGTACTCAATGACAGGTCTGATGAATACCAAATACAGTGGAGCAATGACTACCTTGGACTTAGATGCCATACCTTTGTTTATAAGTTGTGCAGTACATAATGATTTCCTCACCACTGTAAACACATGATGGTCAAAGGCTAGATTACTATCTATGTGTGTCCCTAAGTCCCTGACTACTGGTTCAACTCTAAGGGTTGTGTTGTCAGTATTATAGTTACCAGGGAAGGATGACTTTCCAAGGGATACTATTATGCATTTCTTGGCATTTAGTTTTAGTCCATAGTTCTGACACCAATTGTTTGTCTGTGTCAGACTCTCCTGGAGAACATTTTTGTCAGTGTTAGATTCAATAGCACCTCCTAATTTGCAATCAACTGCAAATTTAAGCAGCCAGAGACCACTGACATTGGTCTTGACTTCTAAGAAGTAAATGCCAAAAAGGGTCTAGATCATATGCCAGAATCCCACAAATTGTGAACGCTCATAATATCGTACGTACCGGACCTCGAAGTGCTTTTTCTGAGATTGCGGTACAGTGAAGAATGGGATATTTGTCCTTTCCTCACTGTAGTGCGATCTCAGAGTTGGAATATATATTTAGCAGGGAGTGTGGGGGGTGCAGCCCCCCACAATAAAAAGTTCGAGGTCCGGTATGTTCGATATTATGACCGTTCACAATTTGTGCTATTCGCTCATATGATATAGACCCACCAAAAAGAAGCAGTCCAAGGACTGATCCCTGAGGGACTCCACTTGTGACTGGCCTCTTTGTAGAGGTGGACTTCTAAATTCTAACTTCTTGGGTCTTGTCTGTGAGTCAGTTGGCTATCCACCGGGTGACATATGGGTTTGTATCTAACCTCCTGAATTTGTCAACAATGGCCGAGTGGGGTATTGTGTCAAATGCCTTGGCCAGGGCAAGGTAGGCAGTGTGAACAATTTTGCCATCATCCATTGCTTTGGTGACCTTCTCAAAGAAGTCCACTTGGCTGAGTAGGCATGATCAGCCCTTGACAAAACCAAACTGGGTTGGGTCCAGTGGCTGGAGGTTTACTATATCTCTATTGATCATCTCCATGATAGTTCTTTCCATGGCTTTACATATAAGACTAGTGAGAGTTATGGCTCTGTAATTTCCAGGGTCTGTAGATGGTCCACCTTTGTGCAGAGGCATAACTGTTGCCTTTCTCCATTCATGAGGCATGAAACCTGTTTGGATAATACAGTTAAATAGCAATTCCAGAGGCCCTCATATGTCATGTTTCATGCCATTTAGAAGTCTTCCTGGCATATTGTCTGTGCCCGTTTATGCAGTAATCTTCGTCTTAGAGAGAGCATTAAGAACCTGTACCCTAGTGATAGTAGGGGGATTTATATTTCATGATATTTCCTGAGGGAAGGTTGAGAGGGAGAGAGGGTAAAGCTGGAGCTAAATTTATCAGCCAGGAGGTTTGCTATGTCTTCCGGCTCAGTATAGGTGACTCCATTTACAATGAGCTCTGCACACAATTGTGTATTACCTTTGAAGTTCCGGACATAGCTAAGGAATGTTTTGTGGTTGTCCTTGGCCTGGGAAGCCAAACATACCTCAAATGTGGTTTTGATAGACTTTATTTGTCCTCTAAGTTGTTTGTTGAGTTTGATGAGAGTGCTTTTATCCTGCTGGGTGCTGCACCTCCTAATTTTTGCCATGATTTTCTTCCTTCTGTTATACAGCCTATTGATTTTGTGATTTCACCAGAGTGGCCTGTTTTTTGAGTTAGTTATGTACTTTTTCCTGGTGAGTATATCTGCCTCTATGCAGCTACTAACTTGCTTATACAGGGTTTCTGTGAACAGTTCTGCATAGGCAATAGTGTTCTCAGGGTTTATGGAGGTTTGAAATGTGCCAGGTTCTCACTTAATAGCAGGAGGTTAGCCTTAGAATAGATCCTGAATATTTCAGGTTTAGCTAGGGGTCCAGGTTTTATTCCCATATTAGTGAGGTCCAGATCCTGTATGGTTGCACCCCTGGTTGGTGTATTGACTATCTGGTCCAGGGATTTGTGTTTACAAAATCCAGGACTTTCTATGCATGCACATTTGGTGTTGTATAGGATTCCCAGTTAATAGTGTGGTAATTAAAGTCACCCATGAATATGGTATTGGGTTGGATGGTTAGTGTTTCTAATAAGTTTAAATACATGGTATGTGTTTCCTGGGTCATAGAGGTACACCTATAGCTTGCAAGGAAGTGGTATTGGATTTTGTCTATGGTGATTTGAACATGGAGCAGGTCAAGTGCATTGTCGTGTTTGACCAGCCTTGAAGTATATTTATCTTTGATGTAAATAGAGATACCTCCATCTTTAGTCCCTGCCTGTGAAGTAGCTGGCCTAAATGTGTGGAAGGCATTATAACCTAGCACTGTTAGTGTGCCTTCCATGGCTTTAAACCATGTCTCAGTGACCATCCAGATGTCAGCATTCTCTAGGGTAAATAGATCTTCTAGGGAGTGGGTATTTTGTTTAGACACCTAGCACTGAGCAGTAATACATACCATTAGATTTTCTTGGTTTTGATTTTCTAGTCATTAAATTAGTTAAAGAAGTCACTAGAGAAACTGAATGGGAATCACTCATATTTCATGAAATGGTACTTTCTCAAATGGTTCCAGTCATTAAGGTAAAGAAATATGTATATGTGGAGACAAGGAGTGATCCGTAAAAATAGAAGCAGTACTAGAGCAAAAGAAACCTGAAAAGAGTCATGTTTCCATCTTTAATATCAAAATAGAGGGCTTTCCAGAGGCATGACTGTTGGCAAAAAGTACTTGAAGAGACAGAAGTTAGAGATAAAAGTAAAGGAGCTGACAATGCCAAAAGCAGAAGAAAGTTACTACTAGTTTGAGCTGCCATTTACAGAGTAAGAATTTTATATATTTATTTATTGTCATTTGTTAACCAGGTTAGTCCAACTGAGCCAGGGGCCCATTTTCAGTGGAGACCCGAGGAAAAAAGCTCCAGATGAAAGTAAAAATATCACAGAAGTATCACAAAAATATCACAAAAAATAGCTGTAGTTACAATGTTATAGTTTCAAGTAGTTCTACATTGAAGAATTCAAATCACTTTTTTATACAGTTTTGTTCAAAATTGCAGAAAAATCAGAAACATAACATCAGATAGGTTCAGTATGGCAGAATATTTTGTATAGGTAACAGCTGGAAAAACTCTTTGTTTAGCAGTATTTACAGGAAACAGGGAGTAGGTAAAAGAAAGTAAAAGAAGTATTAGCGAGACAAGTAGAAAAAAATAAGAAAGAGTGCTTAGACTGAAGTTGAACAAATTAAGAAGAGAGCAGTGTAATATGAGGTAGGAGTTTGGCATGGACAGAACCAGGTGTTTAGCAGGTAGTTTTTAAACTCGTGTTTAAATTGGGCTTACCTCCCAAAACTCTGACTTGGGAGAGATGCACATATATAGCCAAATTTGTAGCCATGCACTCTCCAGCCAAAACTGGACTACCTAGTCAAGAGGAGAAGTTCAACACCTGCACCATACCACATGGAACACATAGTGCTCCAGAACATACACGACCACAACTCGCACATAGTAACACAAAACAAACACCCACTTTTGCGGAGGCTATCAATAAAAATCTACCCAAACAACAGAGACCTCCGAGGCAGAAAAGAAGGCAACCATCACATCCCAGGACAAACCATGAGACACATAGCCCACACAAACAGTGCGCCACTCAACCAAAGTCGCTAAGGCAAAACAGCTTACCCAATACACTAGTCATAGGTGACTCAATAGTAAGGCACACTGATGTCCCATTCACTAGGCTGAATAAGGAGAAAGTTACAACCAGCTGCCTGTCAGGTGGCATGATCCACCACATAACGCATACGCACTTAGGATACTCCACAACAGGTACAAATATGATTCTGTCATTGTCCATGTTGGTGTGAATGACCTGTGACGTACCTCCCTGGACTACATGAAAAGAGACATGGAGGAGCTCTCAGATCTTGTAGCCCAGGCAGGTATGACCCTAGCCCTGAGTAGCATCCTACCATCACCCAGAATTATATCACAGTATAAGCAGTTTCTGGTGTCATTCTAAGGGGATCCAGTATCTGTCTGCCTGGGATGATATGAACAACAGACTTCAATGCTGTGCTAGAGATGGCCTGCACCTATTACCCCTGGGATTCCAGATACTGGCCAAGGCTCTTTCCACCCCTATAATGCCTTTTATAAGCAATGTCCTGAAGACAAAATTACCACCATAACAGATATAAGAAAATTTAATCTGAGGATTATACTACTCAATGCTAGAAGTAGTCTAAATCTCAAAATGCATTCACTCAAAGCACTCCTCAAAATGGAGAATATCGACATCTGTGCAGTAACAGAGACCTGGTTCAAGGCTCCGGAGAGAACCCCTGCACTACCAGGTTATACCTCATACCACACTTTTCATCCCAAAACCTGGACCAAAACTCTAAAGGCGGTGGTGTCTCCATATTCATAAAGGATATGCACACCTCCAGACTAGTAACCCAACATAATGCATCAGAGATACTTCAGGTACAACTAACACTGGGCAAGACTACAATCTAGGCTGTAGCCTGCTATAGATCCACAACAATGTCCCAAGACTCCCACTCCACATTTCTAAACACCCTGGAAAATATTAAGGTACAACCCAATACCCTTATACAGGGGGACTTTAACTTCCCCTCCATTAACTGGGAAAATCACTCATGTATCAACACACTAGCTCAACGGTTTCTGGAATTCATAAATTCCAATGCCTTGGACCAACTCATTAACAACATCCTCGACCTGGTCATTACTAACACAGGCGACCATTGCTCTACACCAGTAATCAACTCCTCACTGGTCAGATCTGACCATAAGCTAATCATCATGGATAACCACATGCCATCCTCATCCCCAGTAAAGGAAACCAGCATGAAAAACTTTGCCAAAGCTAACTTTGGGATTCTAAAACCAGAGGTGGCCAACTTCAAGACGTCTATGTAAATGGAAAATAGGCGCATGACTGCTGAATCATACAGCAATGCTCTGTATGAACACATACACAAGTGCATGGAATGGGCCATACCAAACAGAACCAAGATGCTCTCCTCCAAAAAAAGAAAGCCAATCTGGTGGTCCCCTACAATAAACAAACTCTTCACCAAAAGGAAGAAACTGATGCAGAGAAAGGTGAAGTCCCAAGGCTGGAAAAACTCCCTTGTTAGCCTCAGAAAAAAATTGAGCTCCCTCATCAAATCCTCTAAAGCTAGCTATGAAAACAAAATTGCAGCTGATACTAAAGACAACCACAAGGCATTTTATAGTTATGTCTGGAAAAAATCCCAATCCCACAGTTCCACACACTCCAGGGACCTCAACCTCTTTACCATAATAAACAGAACATGCTGGAGGGACAGGTTCCTAACCCAGATACTACCCATGCTCTGGAACAAACTTCCCATTCACGTCAAGCAGAGCACCTCACTAGCCCTATTCAAGAGAAATCTTGACGAGTGGATGGGCAATAGAAAATTCACCCCAGGGATCTTCAGTGGCCTAGCTTGATGGGGCACTGGGAACTATCATCGGGCAGCAAGATGCCAGGGAATCTTTTTGGGCTAGGCTTACATAGGCTCCAGGGCCAATAGCCTAGTAAATACCTATGAACCTATGAGCCTATGAGGTATATTCCTTATGTTAAGGGTAAGGGTATTCCAGGAATGGGTTACAGAGAATTTATAGAGAGATTTGCCTATATTTTTAGCAGGTTTGTAGATGTCTAGAAGATGTTTGTCAGATGTGTGAAGCTGACGTGTGGGGTTATAGGGTGATATGATGTCAGAGAGGGGGGACAGGAAGTGGGGTTATAGACTATAGAGTATGTTATATGTAGTTGGGGAAGAAGAAGAAGTTGTTTTTGAAATTCAGGCCATAATAAAGACTTAAGAGTGAGACAGTGGTGGGATTTATATGGTAGATTGGAGGTGAATCTGGTTATTTTGTGGTAGGTTTGTTCTAATTTAGAGAGTAGAAATGAGTGAAAGTTTGTAAGGACAGGGGCAGCATATAGAAGACAGGGTAAAAGAAATGATGTAGCAAGAGAGGGTTTAGTGGAGGAAGAGAGCAGTCTGTGATTACGGTACAGAAGTCCAAGTTTTTGATTAGTTTTTTGTATGTACTGGTTGATGTGAATGTCAAATTTTAGTTTATCATGAATAGTTACACCAAGTAATTTAGTAAAGAGTTCAGGTGTGATGATAGTGTTGTTTAGAGAGATAATTGAGAAGGAGGGTTTAAGGTGTACCATTGTTTTAGGCAGGAAAAGTAAAAGCTTAGTTTTTTTTTTTTGGCTTTATTATTAGTTGGTTTTCTGTGAGCTGGGTTTCGACTGAGGTGAAGGTGTCTTGAGTATGGGCAAGGTGTTCTGGAATGTTGTGGGTGGTGGTGATAAGGGTTGAATCATCGGCATATTGTAAGAGAGTAGAATACTTGGTAGTGGAGTTTAATCTGTTTGTAATTAATCTGTTTGTAAAGATACTGAACAAGACAGGACACAAGATAGAGCCTTGGAGAGCTCCTGTTTTAACAGGTAGGAAAGGAAAGGTGACAGATTGCCAGTGAATGGATTGTTGTCTGTTAGATAAGTAACTAGAGAAACAATTTATAGTGGAGGTAGAGACATGGAGATCAGAAAGCTTATATATCAATTTGGTGTGACAGACTGTATCAAAGGCCTTGGAGAGATCAAGGAATAGGCAGGAAACTAGATGGTTATTATCCTGGGCTTCTGCTACAGTTTGGGTGAATGAGAGTAGTGCAGTAGATGTGCTGTGTTGGGGTCTAAATCCATGCTGGGTGGGAGTAAAAAGATTATTGTTCAGCAAGTGTTTTAGTAGTTGGGTATGGACACATTTTTCAAAAATTTTTGAGAGTAGGGAGAGTATTATAATGGGACGGTAGTTGGATGGGTTGGTGGAGTTACCACCTTTGTGGAGAGGAATTGTGAAGAAAGCTTTCCAAATGTATGGGACAAGGGCTTCTGGAATAGATTGATTAATTAGGATAGAGACTGGGTATGCAATAGATTTGGTAGCAATTTTAAGGAACTGGGGTGTAATTTATCGACAGAGGGAGAGCAAGATTTGAGTTTACTTAGTGATGTGATGAAAGCGGTGGGGAGTGGTTGGAAGGAGAAAGAAATGGGGGAAGAGGGTTTGGGGGATATGGGAACATCAGAGGCAGTGGGACTTGGTTGAGTTAGGTTTCAAATGGTTTCTGTGAAGTGTTTATTTAAAAGTGCAGCTGTCTCAGTGGTAGTATTGAGAGGGAAGGTGTTGGGGGTTGGAGGTTTACTAGGATAGAGAATGTTGTTAACTGTTGACCAAAATTTTGGGGGGGGTGTGGGCTGCCTTGGTTGGAGTTAAAGAAAGTATTTTTGTCTTTTATGACTAGATTTTTACTCAAGTTTCTAAGTTCATTGTATTGTTGTAGTAGGGGAGGAGTTCTATTTCTGATCCAGGTTTTCCAGGCAGCATCCATCTGATGCATAATAGAGTGAGTTTGCTTGGTGAGCCAGGGGCAAAGTTAGATTTTACTTTAATTTTTCTGGTTGGGGCTATGGAGTTCAGAACATCTAGGAATATTTTGCTGAAAGTGGTTACAGCTTCATTAACTTCATTAACAGGGAGGTTATGGAGGAATGTCCAGTTGATGTTGGAGAGTATAGAGTTGAATTTATTGTTGTCAAATGAGTTAGATTGTGAGTTTCTCTGTAGTGGTGTTCTTTGGGAGAATGTTTGAAATTTCTATGAATATAAGTAGGGGAATTGTCACTAAGAGAGTTGAGAAGAATGGCAGGGCTATGATAGAGAGTGGGGTCAGAAGTGAGGATCCAATCAATTACTGAACCTGTATTAGAGTTTTTTTTTATTCTAGTTGGTGAGGATATAAGTTGGTGGAATCCAAATAGATTTAGGCGAACAACTGGTGATGAGGAACAGAGTGAAATCCAATCAATGTTGACATCACCAAGTATAATAGTTTTATATGGAATATGCTGGGTGAGCCAGGAGAAAAAGTTTTCTAGAATAAGGATGTTGTCATCTGTGGAGATATATGGATACGATGGCAATTTTTTTGTGAGGGTTAAGATGACAGTTTACAATTAGGATTTCTGCAGGAGCGACGCTGGGTATGGGAGTTGGGAGTGGGGAGACAGTAAGTTGGCTAGAGTAGAGGATGGCTACTCCTCCACCTCTCCTGTTTGTTCTATTTGCATGATAGATGTTATAACCTGGGGGTAGGATTTTGGAGTTGGAGATGTGAGGTTTTAACCAGGTTTCAGACAGTGTAAGGATGTTAGATGAGTTTAAATGAATCCGGGTGTGTAATGCTGGAATTTTGTTGACAATGCTTTGGATATTTAATGAGAAAATCGTTAGAGATTTTGATGGAGGAGAAGGACATTGGGGAGTGTGAGAGGGTGAGGGGTAGGCGGTGTTTGCTTGAGGGAAGTAGAGGAAGGAGATGTAGGCCCTCGGTTGTGGTGGATGTCCCCATCTAGGATTAGTGAATCAAGGAAATCAAGCAAATAGGAAAGAAGGTTAAGAGTAGTGGGTGCACTTTCTGATAAGATGGTGGAAAGAGATATGTCTGAGTAATGTTTTATAGTAAAAAGGTAGGAGGGAGAGACTGGAAATAGGTTTGGGGAGACGGGAAATGTTGGGGGGGGGTTGGTGAGTGAGTGGCAGCTGTGAGAGAGGGTTGGTGTTGCTGTTGGAAAATACAGACATGTATGGTAAGATGTAGAAAGTGATAGTAGGAGGAGGAGCGTAAGAGTAAGAAAAAGGGGTTACATTATGGGGGAATAATAGGTTTTCAGTTAAAGTAGTTGTAGTGAATAAGTTATATGTGAGAAAAGAATAAGGGAGGAGAGATAGAGAAATAGGAAAACAAAACACCTATACCTGCATTTGTAGCTAAAGATTTTATATCTTCTATATCATTATTTATAATACCTAAGTAAGGAATTGTGTCAAATGCCTTGGCCAGGTCAAGGTAGGTGGTATGTACTGTTTTATCCTCATCCATGGCTTTAGTAGTGACTTTTTCAAAGAAATCCACCAGGTTCAGTAGGCATGACCTGCCCTTGACAAAGCCAAATTGGGTTGGGTTCAGTGTTTTGAGATCTCCTATATCATTATTTATCAGGTCCAAGATTATTCTTTCCAAGGCTTTACATATAAGACTAGTCAAACTTATGGGTCTGTAATTTCCTCAGTCAGTAGATGGTCCACCTTTATGCTGAGGGATGACTTGCTGCCCTCCACTCTATCAGGATAATGCCAGTCCAGAGGCTGTGGTAAAATAGAGATGCTAATGGACCTAAGTCCTGATTTAAGCTGTTTAACAGGCAACCTGGTATATTGTCAGGCTGCACTGAAGCCATGTTTTTAGCTTTAGTCAGTGCAGTGGCAACCTGTTCTTTGGTGATAATTGGTGGTGGAGAGGTGGAGGGTATTTTTTGGGGGAGAACTATGGGTGATGGGAAGTGACATTTGAGCTGAATTTGTTGGCCAGCAGATTTTCTGATTTCTGGTTGAGTATAGGTAATGCTATTGATAACTAATTCCTCACACTGTTGGATGTTGCCCATAACATTTTGGAATATCTGAAAAATCCTTATGGTTATCCTTAGCTTTGGGGGGTATTTTTCCTAAAAGTCTGACTTCAGAGACTTGACTAGTACCCTGATTCACTTGATTAGACAAATGAGGGACTTATTTTTCTCAACAAGATTTTCTTTCATTTATTGTAAAACCTATTAATACTAGGGGTCCACCAGGGTGGCTTGTTTTTGCGGTTTGACCTGGGTTTATTTTGGTCTGGTACTGCCATTTTTATGCAGTTGTTTATCTGGTCATACAGTGCTTTTGTCTATGCCTCTGCATAGGTTTCTGTGTTTTCTAGATTTGTGGGAACTTGGAAACTTAGCTATGCCATCCCTTAACAGGGGGTAATTTACCTTTGAGAAGTTCTTAAAGTTTTTGGAGTTAGGTGGGGGGATTAGTTTTACCTTTATTTCAAGGGAGACCACTTTGTTATCTGATCTTACTAGTAATGACGTAGCACGGGGGGGGGGGGGGGTTCAGCACTCTCCCATATTTGTGAATACCAGATCTAGGATATTTGTTCCCCTAGTAGGAGAGCAGACTAGCTGCTCCAGGGCATTTAAATTTACAAAGTCAAGAAATCTCTGGGCCTGCATGTTAGTAGTCATGTATGCCTCCAAATTAATGGAGGGGTAGTTAAAATCACCCATGAGTATGGTATTGGGCTGGATGGTAAGTGATTCTAGTAACTTCAGGTATGATGTATGGGTTTCCTGGTTCATAGTGGGGGACCTGTAGCTAGCAAGCATATGGTAATGGATTTTCCCATGGTTAGTTGGACAGAGAGTAGCACAAGCATGTCATATTGTTTGACCAGCCTTGAGCTGTGCTTATCCTTTATGTAGATAGATACACCTCTGCCTTTTGCTCTTTCATGTTCAGTCGGTATTTGGAATGTATGGAAAGTATGATAGCCATGCACTGCTGGCATATCTTTAGAGGGACACTCAATGAAGAACAAAACCAAAGCTAGATGTTTAGCTAGATTTTTTTGTCCTGGCATAATGAAAGACACCGAATACTTCTTTGTAACCTGGCTGCAATATCAAAGTACAACATCACATCCAGAGCTCAAAATGCTGCTGATACCCAAGTGTATTTCTGAATTCCTATTCAAGCATATAACCATGGATCTTGTAGGTCCATTAATAAAGTTTGATAATAGCTATCAGTATATTCCAGTGATTACTTACTATTCCCTACCACAAAGAAAAGTGACAATGACTCTTTGGCTATTGATTTGCATTTGATTTGGCAAAGTAGGCATCCAACGTAAATAGTCATGGATTATGAAATACCATTTGTGATGCCCCTGCATTGGCCCAGTAATCAAGGAGCCTCAATCCTCACCACTAGCACCAGTGAGGGATGTACACATTGAAAGGATGACAAGTACACACACACAGTAAAGTACAATTTCCCTTAAGAGCACACAGAGATCACAGTCAGTCTGGGGCTGGTTTCTCCCTCTTTCTCCAGTTCCCCAGTAAGACTCCCCACTGGCATAGCTATAGAGTTGAGTCCTTAGCCAGGCATCCAAGCCAAGTCCTCCCATTACTCTCTCTGTCCAACTAGTGCCAAGTGTCCATGTTCAAGTAGCTCACACACACACACACACATACACACACACACACACACACACACACACACACACACACACACACACACACACACACACACACACACACACACACACACACACACACACACACACACACACACACACACACACACACACACACACACACACACACACACACACTTTGAGATTTGATTTATGCACAAACACACCCCTGGGAAAGGCTGGCACAGGTTTACTAGCTATGCCCCCTACTGCCCAGACAATAAGGTAGCTATCACTGCCACAAGAACCTCTTATCAGCTACTTTAAGGCCCTTCCCAAAGTGTGTACAATCTTACTGTGTAATATTACTATCATCCAAATTGTAAGTGTGACCAAGACTAAGGCTATTTAAGAGTGGCCTATACAGTGTCACCAAATACATATGCAAGTACTCTAAGAGCTTAAATATCTCTAAACAAACCAGCCACAATTATAATGTTTAAATATATTTAATAATAAATAATAAAAGAAGAAGACAATACTCAGTAACTCAACACAGTGACTACAGAGTTTAGAATTATAGGAAATATTTTAAAACAACATTGCAGGACAGTCTCAAACAAATACAGAAAACATCTAAATTGGTTTTCACTGTATTTCTATCTATATCTAAAATAAATCACTTTTCCCTAGTTACTTACTATTAGCAAGATGTAGACAGAAGTGCTGATGAGTGGGATGTTTCTAGTTCCAAGATAAGATACAAAATGCACAGACTCACTCTCTGAGATAGTTCTTACTAATACACTTTACTGCTAGATTAGCTGGGATGACATCTCTCTTTGTCACATGCCTTCAGTTCCCAGGCTAACATAAACTTAGAATTTAGCACCTCTGTGTCAGAGGTACATATCTCTCAGAAGTTTGTCTAGAACTGGAAGTTGTAAAACAGTTAAACCTTTTTACATTTGAAACCTTGTAATTATTTCTGTTTCAAGACAATAGGAAAACCTCCAAATCTAGACATTGTGTCTGCTCTGAGCTGAAACAGAGATAACAGAATTTTAAAACAATTTCCACTTATTTTCTTGAGGTTTTGCAAGTTAACTCTGCATGTTCCATCTTCTATCATTAAAACACACATCTGCACAGGTATATAGTTTATACAAATTTCTGCTCTTCTCCAGCAGGATACACTGTGGTTGCATTCATGAACCTCAGTACATAACATAGAGTTCAACACACACTTCAGCACCAGTAGTTTAATATACACATAACATATAGTTATCTTACATTTGTAAGACAAGCAAATGGATCATATTAATATTCACAAATGGCATATGATTATTTACAAAATTCCGGATAGCTGGGCTGGCAGCCTCACAACCCCCCCCCCCCAAAAAAAAAAAAAAAAACTCAAGCTAATTTTTCAAGTGACACTTGAGAAACATTGCTTGATAGGGTTGAGTCTCTCTGGGAATACCTTAGCCTATTCCCTGTCTTGACAGCCCATCTGCATTGGCATTGCTATCCCCACTGCGGTGGTGCACTGTCATATCATATGCTTGCAACCCTTCGTTCCACCTTAGTAACTTGCCATTTTGCTGGTTGGCTTGATGTAGCCATGTTAGGAGATTGTGGTCTGTAACTACAGTGAATTTCCTTCCATACAGATAAGGCTGAAGTTTCTGCACTGCACACACTATGGCTGGTATTCCTTTTCTACAGCTGCATAGTATTCCTCCCTGGTATGTAGCCTATGAGATAAACCACTGGGTAATCTTCTCCCTCTGAAGAAACTTGGCTAAGTACTGCCCCCTCCCTATAGTTAGAAGCAGCCACCTGCACAACAAATTATATGCTGTAATCTGGACAGGCTAACACAGGGGGTCCTTCCAAATCACTTCTAAGCTTCTGGAATTCCTATTCACATGATTGGGTCCACACTACATTATATGGCCTGTTTTTTCTTGTCAGGTCTGTGAAGGGCGCAGCTATGGTACTATAACTGGGGACAACTTTCTGTAGCAACCTGCTGTCCCTAAGAATGCCCTCACCTGCTTTTTGGTAACAGGTGCAGGCCATGCCTAAATGGCTTCCACTTTGGCAGGTTCTGCCCTGATCTTACCACTCACCAATCTATGTCCCAGGTAGAAGACCTCTGCCATACCCACCTGACATTTGCTGGGCTTAACAGTCAGTTCTGCCATGTGTAGTCTACCCAGCACCTCCCTGACATGCTGAAGGTGCTCTTGACAGGAATGGCTGTAGATAGCAATATCATCTAGGTAAGCAAGGACAAAATCTCCTGCTCCTGCTAGGATATGATCTACCAGCCTCTGGAAAGTTGCTGAGGCACTTTTCATCCCAAAGGGCATTCTTTTGAACTTATACAAGCCAAAAGGAGTCACAAAGGCTGACCTCTCTCTAGCACTGGGATTCAAGGTCACCTGCCAGTAACCCTTGGTAAAATCAATGTTGGTAAGATACTTAGCCCCACCCAGGTGCTCCAGGGCTTCATCTGTCCTAGGCATGGGATAAACATCTGACTCCATGTGACTATTTAATTTCCTGTAGCACGCACAGAACCTGGTGCTCCCATCCTTCTTTGATACCAGCACCACTGGGGAGGCCCAGGGACTGCTAGACTCCTGAATTAACCATAGTTTCAACATTTCCTGCACCTCCTTCCTCAGCATCCCTTTGACTCACTCAGGCACTCCATAAGGGGCCCGCTTAATAGGCTTTTAGTGCCCTGTATCCACATGGTGCAGCACCACGTGGGTGCACCCTGGTTTCCCAGTGAATATGTCCCCAAACTCTTGTAACACTGCTCTGAGTTCTCAAACCTGGGTAGGGGATAGCTGCTGTGAGATTGCTATCCCTTCCACTGAGGTGTCAGTTTGAGCTTCATGGAGGAGATCAGTCACCAGATCCCCCTCAGACTCCTCCTGCAATCCGCTGCAAATACTCAGAACAAGGGCCTCCCTATCATGGTAAGGTTTCATCATATTAACATGGTACAATTTGTGCCCTGGCCTCCTGCCTAGCAGTTCTACCGTGTAGTTAACATTACTGAGCTTCCTTACCACCTTGTAGGGTCCCTCTCAAGCTGCCTGCAGCTTGTTGTGTCTGACCGGAATGAGAGCCATTATCTGCTACCCTACAGCATACTCTCTAGCTTGAGCATTCCTGTCATACCAGACCTTTTTCTGCTGTTCGGCTTCTTCTAGGTTCTCCTGAGCCAACCCCATGAGTTCCCTGAGCCTTGTCCTGAGGTTTAGGACATATGCCACAACAGACTCCTTGTGGGATTCACACTCACCCTCCCACTCATCTCAAATCAACTCTAGAGGTCCCCTCACCCTATGCCCATACAGCAACTCAAAGGGTAAAAAAAACTGTGGATTCCTGGGGAACTTCTCTGTAAGCAAACAAGAGATGGGACAAATATTTGTCCTAATCCCTCTTAAACTGGTCTTCAAATGCTTGTAGCAATACCTTGAGTGTAGGGTTTAACCTCTGAACAAGACCGTTAGTCTGGGGATGGTAGGAGGTGGTCTTTAAGTGCTTCACCCCACAGTACTTCCACATACAAGACAGCAGGTCTGACATGAAATTGTCACCTCTGTCAGCCAATCTTTTGGGAAACCTACCCTGCTGAAAATCTCTAACAAAACATTTGCCACCTTTTTTGCTTCAATGGAGGACAGAGCCACTGCTTCAGGGTATCTAGTAGCATAATTTACTACCACTGTGATATACTTTTTCCCTGTGGAATTTGGGGTACTCAGACGCCCCATGATATCCATAGCTACTCCCTGAAATGACTCCTCAATCACAGGCAAAGGCATTAAAGGAGCTTTCACCTTGTCCCCTGCCTTGCCTACCTTTTGACACTGCTCACAGGCCCTGCAGTACCCTGTTACATCTCTGGAAATCCCAGCCCAATAAAAGTTCTGCATAATACGTCTCTTTGTATTTTTTTATGCCCATATGACCTGCAAAGGGAATGTTATGGGCTATGGCTAGAAGTGTCAGATGATAGGCTCTGGGCACTACCAACTGCTGTATTCTGTCACCCTATAGCCCTCCCTCAGAGGTCCACTCTCTATACAGTAACCCTTTGTCCCAGTATACAGATTCCCCCTTCCCTTGAGAATCAGGTGCCTCACTTGCTGCCTCCCTCAGGCCTTGTAATGTAGGGTCTGTGAGCTGAGCCTGTCTCAACTCTCTCTTTGTAACCCTTCCCAGCTCCCCATTCCATAGGAAGTCTGGTATCCTTTGACAGCGGTACCGCACTGTCAGTCTGGGTACTACTACTCACCTCTGCCTTTGCAGTCACTCTGTCCAAGGGAACATCAGTACCCACAAGCAGCTGTGGCTCATCTTCAGTCTCACTGCTACAGGGTAGCCTCCTCCCTGAAGTAACCACCATACCAGTCCTGGCTGTTAGTGTGCAGTCTGTCTGGGCCTCCCCCAGACTACCAGACCCACATGCTTGTCTGCAAGCCTGACTGCATGTAACTGCATGCACACATGGCACTGCATTATCAAAATCATTCCTATCAGGACATCTGCAGTAGTATACTCAGACACCCCTACTTGCTGGCTTCCTTTTCCACCCTAGCAGTCAAGGTATTTGGAATGGGGTCTCTCCTAAAGCTCTGACTGGAGTAGACTACCCAAGCAAGTGCTCGTCTGTAACCACTGCAGGCATCATCATGGTTAGGTCAGAGGCTGTGTCTCTCTCTTAGCCATGGCCTCTTTCCCCATTAAATAAGATGGGATATAACTGGATTAAGAGTGTGTCCAGCAAAAAACAACCACAGACCTCAAAAGGCAAGGATACCTGATGGTCAATGAAAGTCGTAGAAACAATATTTTAGCATACAAAACCTTTTATTCATGCTTTCGTCAATAAGACTTCATCAGAAAAAGTTCATACAACCAGGCAACCCCATTACATACTCAACAATTAATTAACTTACAAATATACAATGACCCTCCATTAATATTCCAAAACATGCATGCTGATTGGTCAGCATGCACATTGTAAATCAGACTTATACTAATGGAAAAACGTCCAGTCGCCTGGACTTTTTCCATTAGTATAAGTCTTTTTTTACAGCAACAGAGAACGCAAGATCTCCATTGCTTTTTAGATACTGTCTCGCTAAGTTAAAGGAGTTTAAAATAGTGAGACAACTTTAAAAAAAGTAACGCAGATCTTCCTTTCTCCGTTGCTTTTTTTAAAGCTGTCTTGCTATGTTAAATGGGTTTAACATAACGAGACAGCTTTAAAAAAAGCAACAGAGTTTCTCCATTGCTTTGTTTAAAGCTGTCTTGCTATGTTTAACTCCTTTAACATAGCAAGATACTTTGTAAAAAGCAACAGAGATCTTGCTTTCTCCATTGCTTCCACCCACAGCTCTGAAGTACTGCATAAGCATACGCATGCTCAGTACATCAGAACTGCCGCAGAATACCAGACAGCTGTAGAAGGGCAGCAAGGAGGCATTATACAATGCCATTATTTAAGAAAATTAAGTATTTTTTTCCTTAAATAATGTCATTGTATAATAGCAATAACCCACTTCTGGGTGTGGGTAATGCTGGATTTACCCACGGTTGTCTTTGTTTGGCCACTCGGGCTTCGCCCTCGTGACCAAACCACACCAACCGTGGGCAAATCCAGCATTACCCACACCCAGGCGTGTGTTATTGCTTAATTATTCAATTAAATAAAATAGTCCAATACATTAACCCATCAAATACTGGCAAGAAATATAAATATATGAACCTACACAATCATAAAGTGAAGCCTTGGATGAATAGAACCACTAAAAACAATCCAGTCACTGTGATATACTTAAAACAATCTACTATAATTTAATGACCTTCAATTTCCTATTTTTAAGAAAACATTTTATATTAATGCTGTTGTTGAGCTCAGGTTTGTTGTCTGCCTCCAATCTCACCTGCCAAACTGTCTCCCTTTCTTCTAATAATTTTTTGCAATCACCTCCCCTCAGGTCACCATGCACTACTTCTAATACAGAAAACAAAAATTTCTTAAAATTGACACATTCAACAGAGTGTTTATATAACGCACTTCTTTCATTTTTAGTCCTAATATAATAAATGTATTCTCTCATACATTCGAGAAGTGTTCTGGTGGTCATTCCCACATAATAAGTGTTACACCCACTACACATACCAATGTAGAATATACCCCTAGATTTATAAGTACAATACCCTGGAACTTCAAAAGTTTGTTCCAAATGAGGGATTATAATATATGGTCCTTCAAGAATAAATATAATCATATTGCAGTTTCCACACTTAAACATGCCTTTCTTATGAACATTCTGTAACAAGCTAACATTTCTTTTGGTGTCATCTCTTACTTTTTAATATTACAAGTGTTACGATAAACAAAACCTGGCTTTGTCCCTATAACTTCCATGGGGTCTCTATTCCCTTCCAAAATTCTCCAGTTTTTATAAACTATATCCCTAATAAATGGACAATCTGTAGCCATGTCCATACTGAACATAGGCAAATGTTTGACTTGTGAATCCCTCAATGAAGACTTATTATTTACTAAAGATTTTTTAAGAATGGGTGGGTAAACCTCATTTCTTTTTATCACAACATCTTCCTTTGCTGATATTAAATAACCCATACCATACCCTCTAGCTAAGACTAAGTCAGAGATGAATTGAAATTCAAGAATAACATTATTGTCTTGGGTAGTCATCCGGCTGGCCCAAATGTATTGACCTTTGGAAATATTCTTCTTTATAAAAACAGGATGATTACTCTGGTAATGTAGATATCCATTCGTTAACGTATCCTTTCTGAATATTTTACTATCAAAAGCTTTCTCTCTTTGACTCCATGTCAAATTGACATCTAAAAAGTTTATATTTAAACCACATTCTCTTTTTACAACCTTCAAATATTCAGAAGTCTGTCTACTAAAAAAGTATCCACTTCTCTATGAGTGGCTTCTAAAATAAAAAACAGATCATCCACAAACCTAGAGTAATACAAAATTTTGTATTTATCATATAAATACACCAATCTGGTAGTTTCCCAAAAGGCCGTTACAATGTTGGCATACACTGTGGCAGCTGGAGACCGCATAGCTACTCCCTTTAATTGTTTATAATAACATCTGTTAAATAGAAAAAAGTTGTTGTCCAGTATCAGCTCAATTAATTCACATAATACATAATCTTAATCTGACCTAGAGCTGTATTTCTGCATAAAAACATTCTTACAGCTTCCACCCCTTTTCAGTGGAGAAGACTTATAAATAAGGAAACTACATCTATTGCCACCATTAAATGTTTGTCAGTGTTACGTTCAAAAACTTGAGAAAAGCTCCTTATTTTTTCTAAGAAGTCCCAAGAATCTTTCAAGTAGGACTTCAGCTTTACTACTACTGGCTTCAAAGCTGCATCAATAACCAGGGAAATGCCCTCAGTAATAGCTTGTGGGGAAGACACTATCAGTCTAAAAGGGGGATCAGTAACATTTTTTATGTATTTTAGGGATGCCGAATAGCACTCCTACTGTCGGTCTTTCAATAACACAAAAATTATACAAGTCTAAATCTGTTTGCTAGTCCATAAGAAGGTCATAAAGAAAAGAATGAATGTGCTTATAACTAAGATGTCCTGAGGGGAGGTGATTACAAAAACTTATTAGAATAAAGGGAGACAGTTTGGCAAGTGAGATTTGAGGCAGACAACAAACCTGGGCTCAACGACAGCATTACTATAAAATGTTTTCTTAAAAATAGGAAGTTGAAGGTCATTAAATGATATGAGATTGTTTTAAATATATCACAGTGACTGGATTGTTTTTAGTGGTTTTATTCATCCAAGGCTTCAATTTATCATTGTGTAAGTTCATATATTTATATTTTTTGCTGGTATTTAATGGGTTAATGTATTGGGCTATTTTATTTAATTGAATAATTGTTAATTAATTAATTGTTGAGTATATAATGGGGTTGCCTGGTTGTATGAACTTTTTCTGATCAAGTCTTATTGACGGAAGCATGAATAAAAGGTTTTGTACGCTAAAATATTGTTTCTCCGACTTTCATTGACCATCAGGTATCCTTGTCTTTTGAAGTATGTGGGGTTTATTTGGCTGGATATGCTCTTTTTTCAGTTTGAGTTCATTTGGTGCATTACTCCTGATGACCGAAGTGGAGAATGACCCTTTATTGGAACTTTCTGTGCATCCTACACCTTCGATGGGAGATACAGGCTTGTTGAGGTTATTGGTGGCAACTATGACGGACATACGGAAATCTTTGAGTATGTTGCTCATCAAACAAAACAGCATAGTTAATGGTAATCATAGTTCCGAGGATGAGCAAGTTACGGTGGTGGATTTGAACACCACAGAGCTACCTGATGGTAATAGCAACCTTTCCAATGAAACCACAAGTGGCTGTCAGCAATTTTACAGCATTCAGTCCATTTTGGACTGTCGGTATGATCCTTTTTTTCAAGCAGACTACAAACCTGCCAAAGTAAAAATAGATGAATACCACAGTTTGTTTGTGTCTTTCGGCTTTTCCCGGTTAGGGGTCGCCACAGTGGAACTCCAGTCCGCTAATGATTGGTAGTTGATTTTTATGTGCCGAGTTACCAGCCCTGATGCACAACCTTCAATGAAGGTACGCCCATTCACGCATGTCTCCACACAGAAGACACTCTAGCTAAGAATCGAACCGGACAGCGTCTTACTGTGAGGCGACAACGCTACTGCAGCACCACCACTGTGCAGATTATTGAAGAAGCATAGATCTTTGGATTTAGAAAATAAATACTTTGATAGGTGTATAGAACTAGCTGTGGCACCAAAAGGGCTTAGATTTTTTAAATGCCCCAATGGCATAATTTCAGAAGACCCTTTTTTCAAGATTTAACTCTGTGTTGTAATAGTGCGGTTCTTCAATTAATTAAATTGTTAAAAGAAAACAACATTAAAAAGATGGAAGCCTTGAAGGTAGAAATTCTAAGAATGGATGAGGAGGTGAATATGCTGACTAAAGATTTCAATGATGGGACATATGAACTTCTATTAAAAGAACTAGAGCAACATGAAAATGATATTGTTGTTTGTAAGCACCATAAGTTGCTGAGGGATGTTGCAGCATATGACAACAACACAGTTTACGAAATATTTGACCCCTTGTATCAAAAAACAATAAAAATAGGAATTTTAATTCCTCTTGGTGTTCAACAAAATTCAACAATAAAAATACTGGAACTTTAAACAAAACTACCAAGTTGAACATAATGGGAACCACCAGAGGCACAACTATCAATCAAAAGCCTCGGCATTGGTCACGAGGTTTTTTAACAGTGGGAGGGCAGAGTCCAACCCTGCTAGTGAGGAGAATGCCATGGCAAATGAACAGCAAATCAGCAGTCCCAAGACATTTTAGTGAAAACAGGTGAAGCGATGTCGAGCGGTGCCAGACCAAAGGTTTTGTTACCAAGGTGGAAGACCAGGATGACAAGGAGGAGAGCAGACAGCACAAGAGAACAATTGACTTCCTAGTCATCCACGGATGACCAATAGACAACAGAATTGGTAATTCTGACATAATCAATTTGTGCGATACTGTGTTTACAGAGGCGCAAGAGCAAGTACTGAGGTATGGCTTTGGTTTTGTGCCCACTAGAAGGGCGCAATATGAAAAAGTTGCAATTGACTTTATACAGTATACTAGAAAGCTAAATTTACAGTATTTGTTTAAAAATGTTCATGAAGTGTCTGTAGATTTTAAGAAGCCATCATATTTTACTCCTAACCTGTGTCATACATTAAGCGTGTTCGAAGAAATGTGCTTATATGATTTTTAAGAAATGTTTGAGTAATAGACATAGGAAATGGTATGATAATTTGTCTGGGGATGAACGAAAAGCATTGAACGAATTAAAAAGTTACAACCATTTGAGATATATGAAGAGTGATAAGGGGGATAATATGGTCATCATGAATGTTGAACAATATACCAACGGTATGTTTAAATTGTTATCTAATGAAGAAGATTATGTACAAGTTAACATATAAATGGTAGAGCTTAGTTATAAGCACATTCATTCATTCCTTTATGACCTTCTTATGGACCAGCAAATAGATTTAGACTTGCAAAATTCTTGTGTTATTGAAAGACTAAGAGTAGGAATGCTATTCGGCATCCCTAAAACACATAAAAATGCTACTGATCCCCCGTTTAGACCGATAGTGTCTTCCCCACAAGCTATTACTGAGGGCATTTCCCTGGATATTGCTCCAGTTTTGAAGCCAGTAGTAAAGTTGAAGTCCTACTTGAAAGATTCTTGGGACTTCTTAGAAAAAATAAAGAGCTTTTCTCAAGTTTTTGAACTTAACACTGACAAACATTTAATGGTGACAATAGATGTAGTTTTCCTTAATTACGAGTATTCCCCATTGAGAAGGGGTGGAAGCTGTAAGAATGTTTTTATGCAAAAATACAGCTCTTGGTCAGATAAATAAATTTATTATGTGAATTGATTGAGCTGATACTGGAAAACAATTTTTTTCTATTTAACAGATGTTATTATAAACAATTGAAGGGAGTAGCTATGGGGTCTCCGGCTGCCCCAGTGTATGCCACATTGTAATGGCCTTTTGGGAAACTACCAGATTGGTGTATTTATATGATAAATAGAACATCTTGTATTACTCTAGGTTTGTGGATGATCTGTTTTTTATTTTAGAAGCCACTCATAGAGAGGTGGATAATTTTTTAGTAGTCATTAATAACACTTCTGAATATTTGAAGTTTGTAAAAGCAGAATGTGGTTTAAATATAAACTTTTTAGATGTCAATTTGACATGGAATTAAAGAGAGAAAGCTTTCAATAGTAAAATATTCAGAAAGGAAAAGTTTACAAACGGATATCTACATTACCAGAGTAATCATCCTGTTTTTATAAAAAAAGAATATTCCCAAAGGTCAATACATTCGGGCCAGCTGGATGACTACCCAAGATAATGATGTTATTCTTGAATTTCAATTCATCATTGACTTATTCTTAGCTAGAGGGTATGATATGGGTTACTTAATATCAGCAAAGAAGAGGTCTTGATAAAAAGAAATGAGGTTTACCCACCCATTCTTAAAAAATCTTTAGTAAATAGTAAGTCTTCATTGAGGGAGTCACAAGTCAAACATTTGGCTATGTTCAGTATGGACATGGCTACAGATTGTCCATTTATTAGGGATATAGTATATAAAAACAGGAGAATTTTGGAAGGGAATAAAGACCTCATGGAAGTTATAGGGACTAAGCCATGTTTTGTTTATCGTAACACTTGTAATATTAAAAAGTAAGAAATGACACCAAAAGAAATGTTAGTTTGTTACAGTTATGTTCATTAGAAAAGTATGTTTAAGTGTGGAAACTGCAATATGTGTAGATTTATTCTTGAAGGACCATATATTATGAACCCTCATTTGGAACGAACTTTTGGAAGTTCCAGGGTATTGTACTTGTAAATCTAGGGGTATAGTCTACATTGGTATGTGTAGTGGGTGTAATGCTTATTATGTGGGAATGACCACCAGAACACTTCTCAAATGTATGAGAGAACACATTTATTATATTAGGACTAAAAATGAAAGAAGTGTGTTATATAAACACTCTGTTAAATGTGTCGATTTTAAGAAACGTTTGTTTTCTGTATTAGAAGTAGTGCATGGTGACCTGAGAGGAGGTGATTGCAAAAACTTAATAGAAGAAAGGGAGACAGTTTGGCAGGTGATATTGGAGGCAGACAACAAACCTGGGCTCAAAGACAGCATTAATATAAAATGTTTTCTTAAAAATAGGAAATTGAAGGTCATTAAATGATATGAGATTGTTTTAAATATATCACAGTGACTGGATTGTTTTTAGTGGTTTTATTCATCCAAGGCTTCAATTTATGATTGTGTAGGTTCATATATTTATATTTCTTGCCAGCATTTGATGGGTTAATGTATTGGACTATTTTATTTAATTGAATAATTGTTAATTAATTAATTGTTGAGTATATAATGGGGTTGCCTTTTTCTATGAACTTTTTCTGATGAAGTCTTATTGACGAAAGCATGAATAAAAGGTTTTGTACTCTAAAATATTGTTTCTACAACTTTCATTGACCATCAGGTATCCTTCCCTTTTGAAGATAGGATATAACCTCTTGTGGTAGTTTGGTACCCTTGTTGTCTCAAGGCAATCTGTTGTTGGCATTTTCTCTTTTCCACTTACTGGCTCGCCCACCATTTGTTCCCCACCTTGCCTCCATGGACATCTATATGCTACATGGCCCCACTGGTTACATTTACAGCATATAACCCTAGGTCCTAGATGTATGCCTGGACTAGTGGCTTCCCCTGCTTCTGGCAACTCTGTTGGTGCAGTCTGGGCTGCCCACCATGGGTTCCCTTAGACCCATGAGCAGCACTGGGTGCCACTTTCCTGTGCAGTGATGCCCTGCTTGCTAGGTATAGGTCTCCCTTCTTCCCCAACCCATCTACAGTATTGCAATGTCTATCAGCTAACCAAATTCTCATGTCCTCAGGCAAAGTACTAAGGGCTTGTTCCCTCACCAAAAGGTCTGCCAGCCGTTCAACAGTGGTGACCTGACATCCATTCACCCACCTATGAAAGCAAGTGTTTAGTTCAGCAACATATTCACACACACTTTCATCTGCCTTGCATCTATGCTCATGAAACTTTTTTCCTATAAGTTTATGGTGTTAACTTAAAAAAATCTATCAAACAGTTTTTACAGCATTATAATTTAAACAGTCAGTATCAGACAATTTTGAAAGAACAGTTACAGCTTTACCATGGAGTAAGGGGTTCAAGAAACATACCTAGAGCCCTTGGTCAATATTATACTGTTTACATACCTCTCAAACATATGAATGAAACTATCAAAATTATCCCCCTCTGTAAATTGCAAAAGAAATTTACTGACCTTTGTTGCTTCTAGGGTTTGGTTACTCCCATCCCCATTACCTCAATGACTCTGTCGAAGAGTCAGCATCTCCTTTTCATGTTGCCTCTGCCACTCCTTCTCCTCAGCTTCCAGGTGTCACAGTTTTTCATTTTCCTCAGCCTTCAGATATTGCAGTTTCTCATTTTCCTCAGTCTCTAGATGCTTCAGTCTCACTGCTGCCTCTATTTCCAAATGCTTGGCTTCTAGCTCAAGTCACTTTAACTACAGATGAATTTTGAAGTTCTCTGTGGAAAGGATGAGCTGCCCATTTTCTGAGAGTTGTCCATCTCCACAGCCAGTCTGATTGTCCTCCTGGTTGCTATTCTGTAATGCAGCTGAGAGTAAAGCTGCAATCATGTCTGCTTTAGTCAGGTTGGCATGCACCAGTCCTTTAGCCTGGCACGTCTCAGCCAACTGGCTCCTTGTCAGCCTGCCATACTCCTCTGCTGACATGCTTGCCTGCTCTCCCTGATGAACTAAGCTAACAAAAAATATATAAAACAATTGTAATATGAACACTGAAGTTTCACTGTGTGGCTAATTGAGAGTACAAACACCTTCAGTGACCAATGTACACAGGCTACAGGAATTCAATATCCACACCACTACAAGCCAATTAATATGTGATGTGGCTATCTCACCACAGTCAATTAATTAATATGTGATGTGCATAACCCACCACTGCCAAACAATTAATATGTGATTTCCCTGCACTGGCCCAGTAATGAAAGAGCCCCAATCCTCACCACTAGCACCAATGAGGGACGTACATACTGGGAGGATGACAAGTACACACACACAGTAATGTACAATTTCCCTTAAGAACACACAGTCAGTCTGGGGCTGGTTTCTCATTCTTTCTTCAGATCCCCAATAAGACTGCCCACTTGCACAGCTATAGAGCTGAGTCCTTACCCAGGGTTCCAAGGCAAGTCCTCCCAGCACTCTCTTTGTCCAACCTGTGCTTCATGTCCCTGCCAAAGTAGCTTACACACACACACACACACACACACACACACACACACACACACACACACACACACACACACACACACACACACACACACACACACACACACACACACACACACACACACACACACACACACACACACACACACACACTTTGAGATTTGATTTATACACAAACACACCCCTTGGAGAGGCTGGCACAGGTTTACTAACTATGACCACTTCGGCCCAGACCATAAGGTAGTTATCACAGCCACTAGAACCCCTTATCAGCTACTTTATGGCCCTTCCCAAAGGGTGACCAATCTTACTGTGTAATGTGACTATTATCTAAATGGTAAGTGTGACCAAGACTAAGGCTATTTAGGAGTGGCCTATACAGTGTCACCAAATACATATGCAAGTACTCTAAGAGCTTAAATATCTCTAAACAAACCAGCCACATTTAAAAGGTTTAAATATATTTAATAATAAATAATAAAAGAACAAGACAATACTCAATAACTCAGCACAGTGAAACAGAGTTCAGAATCACAGGAAATATTTTAAAACAACATTGCAGGACAGTCAAAAATAAATACAGAAAACATCTAAACTAATCTTCACTATATTCCTATCTATATCTAAAAGAAATCACTTTTCCCAAGTTACTTACTATTAGCAAGACACAGGCAGAAGTGCTGATAAGTGGAATGTTCCTAGTTACAAAACAAGATACAAAATGCACAGACTCACTCTCTGAGATAGTTCTTAAATTAATAATTAGCTGAGATGACATCATTCTTTGTCACCTGTCTTCAGTTCCCAGGCTAACAGAAACTTAGAATTTAGCACTTCTGTGTCAAACGTACATACCTCTCAGAAGTTTGCCTAGAACTGGAAGTCGTAAAACAGCTAAACACTTTTACATTAGAAACCTAGCAATTATTTCTGTTTCAAGATAGTAGGAAAACCTCCAATTCTAGACATTGTGTTTGCTCTGAGCTGAAACAGAGAACAGAATTGTAAAACAATTTCCACTTATTTTCTTGAGGTTTTGCAAGTTAACTCTGTATGTTCCAACTTCTGCCATTAAAACACACATCTGCACAGGTATATAGTTTTTACAAATTTCTGCCTTTTTCCAGCAGGGTACACTGTGGTTACATTCTTGAAGCTGAGTACATAACATACAGTTCAGTACACACTTCTGCACCAGAAGATTAATATACACATAGTTCTCTTACATTTGTAAGAAAAGCCTATTGATCATATTAATATTCACAAATGACATATGATTATTTAGAAAATTCCAGATAGCTGAGCTAGCAGCTTCACACCATTAATGTCCTGGCTATGCACCACCTTTGCTGGAGTTTTAAAGTAAAACAGTTAAAAACTTTTTACAATAAATATTTCCAATTACATTCCTGGTTTAATCCACCAGGAGTCCGAGTGTTATACTTTAAAATAAAGACTGCTTCTTTAAACAGGAACTTGTTTTTTAAACAAGTTGTATTTGTTGCTGTAACTTGTTCAAGAATACAGCCTCTTAAATCTGAATAAGCCCCCCCCCATGCATATCATTAAAATGGGAAGCAATAGGGCTTTCTAATTTTTCTTGATATCTCGAATGTGTTCTTGCAATCTGACCTTAAAAGACCTTTTACTCTCACCTATATAAAACCAGATTGCATGGACACTTAAGAGCATAAACAATGCTGACTGCATTACATGTGTACTCTGTTACCAGTCTATATTTCACACCGTTAATTTTATCAAAATATTTAATTACATATGGACAAACTGAACAGTTTCCACATGCCCAGGTGCCTACCCTAGCAATTTCATGCCCCATGTTGACATCTGGTAAAGAAAAATTTGCATGGACTAACATGTCTTTTAAATTAAGGCCTCTTTTGAATTAAATCAAAGGTGAATGCCATACATTATTTAATTTATATCTTTCCTTTGTCAAGAAGGGCCAATAATATGTTATAACAGATATAATTTCATCATAAAGTATATACTATGAAGTAACAAAATACATTTTCTTTCCTTCCTGATTTATTGTTCTTTGCAATGAATTATTATTATATTCATTATTATTACTTCTGTCTATTACCGGGGAACATAATTTTTCTAAGGCCTTTTTAATAACTTCCATTGTATATCCCTTATTTTTAAACATCTGACATGACTTAAGAATTTCTCTTTCTAGAGAGTATCAAGTTCATTACATAACCTACAAAATCTTAGTAACTCACCATAAGGTAAAGAGTTCAGAATATGAGCTGGATGACAACTATATCCATCCAGAAAATGACCGTCATCACCAAATTTGCTATGTATGCTCGTAATAATTCTTCCATCTTTTATATTGCCCTTCAAAATTAAATCCAGAAAAATAACCGAATTACCACTTTGTAAACCTTCAAACTTTAAACCTAACTGATTAGAATTTAATATATTAACAAAATCTTGTATAAACGTAATACTCCCCGTACATAAAAAAATCAAATCATCTATAAATCTAAAATAACGAACTACATACTTATTAAAAAATTCCAATCTATATAAAAAAGTAATTTCGAAATAACCCATTACCAGGTTGGCATACATAGGAGCAAAAGGGGCCCTCATTCCGGTGTCTTGTATTTGCTGGTATACTACCTGATTAAATTCAAAAAAATTATTATCTAAGCTAAAATAAAGTAATTCAATAATATAATTTGACACTGGACTGTTTCCCAAAAAAAATTCAAGAGCATCAATACCTATTGAATGTTTAATACTTGTATATAAGCTCTATAATATCTTTAAAGTTTTTAACAGCTTGTTTATATTCAACAATACTAGATATTCTATATACATCTCTCAAATTCAAATGATCCATGCACATTTGTAAATATTGAGAAAAATGTAACACTACTATTTTATTACCCTTATCAGAAGGTTTAATGACTAAATCCTTTCTTTTGCTCATATTCTGTAAAGTCAGCCATTCTCCTTTACTTAAATTGTAACTTATGGCATTTTTATTTTTCCAAAATTTCAAAAAAAGGTTATCCACTGAATGGTGTACCATCACTGAAAAATGTGAAATTCCCTCATGTCTAAAAGGCGGAATGAAAGTACTTTTAGCTGGCAGCTTTGCAGTATCTATCAAACAATAAGCATTTACTTCATCATTGATATCCGATAAAAAGGAGTCACATGTAAAAAAACTTTCACTCGATTCTAAATCACTTTGGTCACTCTCCATTTCTGTATATGCATCCCTTTCAAAAAAATTACATAAATGTAGTTTACGTATCAATTGAAAGATTTCAATATGAGTAACATGCTTCCTAGGAAGGGCAGTAAGTATAAATTTAAAGCCACAGTTTAATACAGCTATTTCACACTCACTTAAACTGTGACCCGACAAATTCATAACAAAATTGTATCCTGTATTTTCTACAACATCTTTCAATGATGACAAAACACTATAAACATTAATATTTAGTCCGTTTTTGGAGGTTATCATACCTCTGATATTGTCCATCCTTATAGTTGTCTGTATGCCCTCTTTTTCTTGCAAAACTGTCCCTTTGGTTCCGAAATTGTTGCGTAAATATTCTGGATCCTGTGATCTTGGTAGCAAAGGAAAATTGGCTGCCTCTTCTTCCGATTCTACCATACTACTAATTGCGTCTGAAGAAAGAAAAGAAACGCTTTGTTTCAAATTGGTTCCACCCACATGTTTACATTTACGTTTACATTTACGTTTTACTGTTTACACTGAGCTAATTTCTTAAAGGCATAGCTACTGTTATAATCACGAATGTCTCTCTCAAGTTTATTAATTTTTCTTTTAGTGATATCATTAGAAACCTCTTCCAGTTTTACATTATAACTACCCAATATTTGGTTAAACTGTTCCAAATTAAACTGCAAAGTCAAATTATTACAGCAGACTTTTATGTCTTTTTATATCTTAAGTTGTTTCACCATATCTCTTTCGATAAAAATGTGTTACCATTCCGTTACACATTTGTGAGCTGCTTGTGCCCACCTAACTTCAAATTGTTTATCCGTAGCATCCTTGGCATCAAAAGGGGTGGTGGGTTATTTAACAAAACATAAACATCTTGGTGTTATGTCGAGGTCTATATAGCATTGTAGACTCAAAATATTAAAATGCAGTGACTTCTCTTTAAACAATAGTTTTTCAAGAGAGTCCAAAGAATCTTGTATTTCCACTGAAATGTTTGCCACATTTGGCCAACCTACACATTGAAAGGGGTTATGCGGTCTTTTTTTAACCCCTTCCACTAAAATACGTTTCCAAGATTTGACAACATCATTGCTTTTGGGCATAGAGGTACCTTCTGCTTGGACATCTCTCACCTCTCTCGGCTCTCTGGTTTCTCTAGGCTGGCCCAGAAATTGTTCCATAGTTGTTTGACCAAGTTCAGCTCCTTCTTCCTGAAATATATGGAGCAATTCTATAAAGGAAGAATCACTGGCCATGAAGAAATCCCAAACCACAAATGCAGAACAAAATTCATCCAGACAACAAAGCCAGCAATATATCCTTTAATAAAAACACAAAAACCTCTCTAGCGCCACGGCATGAAAGCCTTCCAGGAGATAATACATACAGAGAAAAAACATCTCTTATAAATGTACATCAATTATGATAAATCAATAAAACAATTAGCTAATACTATTAGCACTTTACAATAAATATTTCCAATTACATTCCTGGTTTAATCCACCAGGAGTCAGAGTGTTATACTTTAAAATAAAGACTGCTTCTTTAAACAGTAACTTGTTTTTTAAACAAGTTGTATTTGTTGCTGTTACTTGTTCAAGAATAAAGCTTCTTAAATCTGGATAAGCCCCCCCCCCATGCATATCATCAAAATGGGAAGCAATAGGGATTTCTAATTTATTATTCTTGATATCTCGAATTTGTTCTTGCAATCTGACCTTAAAAGACCTTTTACTCTCACCTATATAAAACAGATTGCATGGACACTTAAGAGCATAAACAATGCCCACTGCATTACATGTGTACTCTGTTACCGGTCTATATTTCACACCGTTAATTTTATCAAAATATTTAATTACATATGGACAAACTGAACAGTTTCCACATGCCCAGGTGCCTACCCTAGCAATTTCATGCCCCATGTTGACATCCGGTAAAGAAACATTTGCATGGACTAACATGTCTTTTAAATTACGGCCTCTTTTGAATGAAATCAAAGGTGAATGACATACATTATTAAATTTATATCTTTCCTTTGTCAAGAAGGACCAATAATATTTTATAACAGCTATAATTTCATCAGAAAGTATATTATATGAAGTAACAGAACCCCTTATCAGCTATTTTATGGCCCTTCCCAAAGGGTGACCAATCTTACTGTGTAATGTTACTATTATCTAAATGTAAGTGTGACCAAGACTAAGGCTATTTAGGAGTGGCATATACAGTGTCACCAAATACATATGCAAGCACTCTCAGAGCTTAAATATCTCTAAACAAACCAGCCGCATTTAAAAGGTTTAAATATATTTAATAATAAATAATAAAAGAACAAGACAATACTCAATACCTCAACACAGTGAAACAGAGTTCAGAATCACAGGAAATATTTTAAAACAACATTGCAGGACAGTCAAAAATAAATACAGAAAACATCTAAACTAATCATCGCTATATTCCTATCTATATCTAAAAGAAATCACTTTTCCCAAGTTACTTACTATTAGCAAGACACAGGCAGAAGTGCTGATAAGTGGAATGTTTCTAGTTACAAGACAAGATACAAAATGCATAGACTCACTCTCTGATATAGTTCTTAAATTAATAATTAGCTGGGATGAGATCATTCTTTGTCACCTGTCTTCAGTTCCCAGGCTAACAGAAACTTAGAATTTAGCACTTCTGTGTCAAACGTGCATATCTCTCAGAAGTTTGCCTAGAACTGGAAGTCGTAAAACAGTTAAACACTTTTACATTTGAAACCTAGCAATTATTTCTGTTTCAAGACAATAGGAAAACCTCCAACTCTAGACTTTGTGTTTGCTCTGAGCTAAAACAGAGATAACAGAATTGTTAAACAATTTCCACTTATTTTCTTGTGGTTTTGCAAGTTAACTCTGTATGTTCCAACTTCTACCATTAAAACACACATCTGCACAGGTATATAGTTTTTACACATTTCTGCCCTTTTCCAGCAGGGTACACTGTGGTTACATTCTTGAAGCTGAGTACATAACATACAGTTCAGTACACACTTCTGCACCAGAAGAGTAATATACACATAACACATAGTTCTCTTACATGTGTAAAAAAAGCCTATTGATCATATTAATATTCACAAATGACATATGATTATTTAGAAAATTCCAGATAGCTGAGCTAACAGCTTCACACCATTAATGTCCTGGCTATGCACCACCTTTGCTGGAGTTTTAAAGTAAAACAGTTAAAAACTTCAATGTATCCCCTTCAAACTGATTGGTTAGGATACTTTCATGAAACCCAAAAGACTGTGCTAAAAAGCTATACAGCATCACTGTGAAAACTGGGATGAATTATTTCCCTAACTCATTTTTGTTGTAATAAAAGAATACCAAGCTTTAACAGAATTTATCCCAAACCACAAATGTAGAACAAAATTTATCCAGATGCAAAGCCAGTAATATATCCTTTAATAAAAACACAAAAACCTCTCTAGGCCTCTTTTATATTGCCCTTCAAAATTAAATCCAGAAAAATAACCGAATTACCACTTTGTAAACCTTCAAACTTTAAACCTAACTGATTAGAATTTAATATATTAACAAAATCTTGCATAAACGTAATACTCCCCGTACATAAAAAAATCAAATCATCTATAAATCTAAAATAACGAACTACATACTTATTAAAAAATTTCAATCTATATAAAAAAGTAATTTCGAAATAACCCATTACCAGGTTGGCATACATAGGGGCAAAAGGGGCCCTCATTCCGGTGTCTTGTATTTGCTGGTATACTACCTGATTAAATTCAAAAAAAAAATTAACTAAGCTAAAATAAAGTAATTCAATAATATAATTTGACACTGGACTGTTTCCCCAAAAAAATTCAAGAGCATCAATACCTATTGAATGTTTAATACTTGTATATAAGCTCTTAACATCTAACACAATCCAATAACAGTCTTTTTCCCATGGCACATGTATAATCTTATCCAAAAAAGCAAAAGAATCCTTTATATAAGAATCCAAAGTTGTTACAAATTTAGATAAATAACAGTGCGGCATAGTTCCAATATTATGTAAAAAATAACTACCAGCTGCTACTATAGGATGACCTGGTGGATTCACTAGATCCTTATGCACCTTGGGTAAACAATAAAATGTAGCCATAGTACAATTGTCTGTGTTAAATTTTACATCCATATCTTTTTAGGGCAAATAACCAAGTCTATAACCTTTTGATATAATATTTTTAAAGTTTTTAACAGCTTGTTCATATTCAACAATACTAGATATTCTATATACATCTCTCAAATTCAAATGATCCGTGCACATTTGTAAATATTGAGAAAAATGTAACACTACTATTTTATTACCCTTATCAGAAGGTTTAATGACTAAATCCTTTCTTTTGCTCATATTCTGTAAAGTCAACCATTCTCCTTTACTTAAATTGTAACTTATGGCATTTTTATTTTTCCAAAATTTCAAAAAAAGGTTATCCACTGAATGGTATACCATCGCTGAAAAATGTGAAATTCCCTCATGTCTAAAAGGCGGAATGAAAGTAATTTTTGCTGGCACCTTTGCAGTATCTATCAAACAATAAGCATTTACTTCATCATTGCTATCCGATAAAAAGGAGTCACATGTAAAAAAAACTTTCACTCGATTCTAAATCACTTTGGTCACTCTCCATTTCTGTATATGCATCCCTTTCAAAAAAATTACATAAATGTAGTTTACGTATCAATTGAAAGATTTCAATATGAGTAACATGCTTCCTAGGAAGGGCAGTAGGTATAAATTTAAAGCCACAGTTTAATACAGCTATTTCACACTCACTTAAACTGTGACCCGACAAATTCATAACAAAACTGTATCCTGTATTTTCTACAACATCTTTCAATGATGACAAAACACTGTAAACATTAATATTTAGTCCGTTTTTGGAGGTTATCATACCTCTGATATTGTCCATCCTTATAGTTGTCTGTATGCCCTCTTTTTCTAGCAAAACTGTCCCTTTGGTTCCGAAATTGTTGCGTAAATATTCTGGATCCTGTGATCTTGGTAGCAAAGGAAAATTGGCTGCCTCTTCTTCCGATTCTCCCATACTACTAATTGCTTCTGAAGATACAAAAGAAACGCTTTGTTTCAAATTGGTTCCACCCAAACGTTTACGTTTACATTTACGTTTTACTGTTTACACTGAGCTAATTTCTTAAAGGCATAGCTACTGTTATAATCACGAATGTCTCTCTCAAGTTTATTAATTTTTCTTTTAATGATATCATTAGAAACCTCTTCCAGTTTTACATTATAACTACCCAATATTTGGTTAAACTGTTCCAAATTAAACTGCAAAGTCAAATTATTACAGCAGACTTTTATGTCTTTTTTTATCTTACGTTGTTTTACCATATCTCTTTTGATAAGAATGTGTAACCATTCCGTTACACATTTGTGAGCTGCTTGTGCCCACCTAACTTCAAATTGTTTATCCGTAGCATCCGTGGCATCAAAAGGGGTGGTGAGTTATTTAACAAAACATAACAATCTTGGTGTTATGTCGAGGTCTATATAGCGTTGTAGACTCAAAATGTTAAAATGCAGTGACTTCTCTTTAAACAATAGTTTTTTAAGAGAGTCCAAAGAATCTTGTATTTCCACTGAAATGTTTGCCACATTTGGCCAACCTACACATTGAAAGGGGTTATGCGGTCTTTTTTTAACCCCTTCCACTAAAATACGTTCCCAAGATTTGACAACATCATTGCTTTTGGGCATAGAGGTACCTTCTGGTTGGACATCTCTCACCTCTCTCGGCTCTCTGGTTTCTCTAGGCTGGCCCAGAAATTGTTCCATAGTTGTTTGACCATGTTCAGCTCCTTCTTCCCGAAATATATGGAGCAAGTGTATAAAGGAAGAATCACTGGCCATGAAGAAATCCCAAACCACAAATGTAGAACAAAATTTATCCAGACGATAAAGCCAGTAATATATCCTTTAATAAAAACACAAAAACCTCTCTAGCGCCACGGCATGAATGCCTTCCAGGAGATAATACATACAGAGAAAAAACATCTCTTATAAATGTACATCAATTATGATAAATCAATAAAACAATTAGCTAATACTATTAGCACTTTACAATAAATATTTCTAATTACATTCCTGGTTTAATCCACCAGGAGTCAGAGTGTTATACTTTAAAATAAAGACTGCTTCTTTAAACAGTAACTTGTTTTTTAAACAAGTTGTATTTGTTGCTGTAACTTGTTCAAGAATAAAGCTTCTTAAATCTGGATAAGCCCCCATGCATATTAATAAAATGGGAAGCAATAGGGCTTTCTAATTTATTATTCTTGATATCTCGAATGTGTTCTTGCAATCTGACCTTAAAAGACCTTTTACTCTCACCTATATAAAACAGATTGCATGGACACTTAAGAGCATAAACAATGAACACTGCATTACATGTGTACTCTGTTACCGGTCTATATTTCACACCGTTAATTTTACCAAAATATTTAATTACATATGGACAAACTGAACAGTTTCCACATGCCCAGGTGCCTACCCTAGCAATTTCATGCCCCATGTTGACATCCGGTAAAGAAAAATTTGCATGGACTAACATGTCTTTTAAATTACGGCCTCTTTTGAATGAAATCAAAGGTGAATGCCATACATTATTTAATTTATATCTTTCCTTTGTCAAGAAGGACCAATAATATTTTATAACAGCTATAATTTCATCAGAAAGTATATTATATGAAGTAACAGAACCCCTTATCAGCTACTTTATGGCCCTTCCCAAAGGGTGACCAATCTTACTGTGTAATGTTACTATTATCTAAATGTAAGTGTGACCAAGACTAAGGCTATTTAGGAGTGGCCTATACAGTGTCACCAAATACATATGCAAGTACTCTAAGAGCTTAAATATCTCTTAACAAACCAGCTGTATTTAAAAGGTTTAAATATATTTAATACTAAATAATAAAAGAACAAGACAATACTCAATACCTCAACACAGTGAAACAGAGTTCAGAATCACAGGAAATATTTTAAAACAACATTGCAGGACAGTCAAAAATAAATACAGAAAACATCTAAACTAATCATCGCTATATTCCTATCTATATCTAAAAGAAATCACTTTTCCCAAGTTACTTACTATTAGCAAGACACAGGCAGAAGTGCTGATGAGTGAAATGTTTCTAGTTACAAGACAAGATACAAAATGCATAGAATCACTCTCTGATATAGTTCTTAAATTAATAATTAGCTGGCATGACATCATTCTTTGTCACCTGTCATCAGTTCCCAGGCTAACAGAAACTTAGAATTTAGCACTTCAGTGTCAAACGTGCATATCTCTCAGAAGTTTGCCTAGAACTGGAAGTCGTAAAACAGTTAAACACTTTTACATTTGAAACCTAGCAATTATTTCTGTTTCAAGACAATAGGAAAACCTCCAACTCTAGACTTTGTGTTTGCTCTGAGCTGAAACAGAGATAACAGAATTGTAAAACAATTTCCACTTATTTTCTTGAGGTTTTGCAAGTAAACTCTGTATGTTCCAACTTCTGCCATTAAAACACACATGCACAGGTATATAGTTCTTACACATTTCTGCCCTTTTCCAGCAGGGTACACTGTGGTTACATTCTTGAAGCTGAGTACATAACATACAGTTCAGTACACACTTCTGCACCAAAAGAGTAATATACACATAACACATAGTTCTCTTACATTTGTAAAAAAAAGCCTATTGATCATATTAATATTCACAAATGACATATGATTATTTAGAAAATTCCAGATAGCTGAGCTAGCAGCTTCACACCATTAATGTCCTGGCTATGCACCACCTTTGCTGGAGTTTTAAAGTAAAACAGTTAAAAACTTCAATGTATCCCCTTCAAACTGATTGGTTAGGATACTTTCATGAAACCCAAAAGACTGTGCTAAAAAGCTATACAGCATCACTGTGAAAACTGGGATGAATTATTTCTCTAACTCATTTTTGTTGTAATAAAAGAATACCAAGCTTTAACAGAATTTATCCCAAACCACAAATGTAGAACAAAATGTATCCAGATGCAAAGCCAGTAATATATTCTTTAATAAAAACACAAAAACCTCTCTAGGCCTCGGCATGAAAGCCTTCCAGGAGATAATACATACAGAGAAAAAACATATCTTATAAAGGTACATCAATTATGATAAATCAATAGAACAATTATCTAATACTATTAGCACTTTACAATAAATATTTTCAATTACATTCCTGGTTTAATCCACCAGGAGTCAGAGTGTTATACTTTAAAATAAAGACTGCTTCTTTAAACAGTAACTTGTTTTTTAAACAAGTTATATTTGTTGTTGTAACTTGTTCAAGAATACAGCTTCTTAATTCTGAATAAGCCCCCCCCATGCATATCATTAAAATGGGAAGCAATAGGGCTTTCTAATTTATTATTCTTGATATCTCTAATGTGTTCCTGCAATCTGACATTAAAAGACCTTTTACTCTCACCTATATAAAACAGATTGCATGGACACTTAAGAGCATAAACAATGCCCACTGCATTACATGTGTACTCTGTTGCCGGTCTATATTTCACACTGTTTATTTTATCAAAATATTTACTTACATATGGACAAAATGAACAGTTTCCACATGCCCAGGTGCCTACCCTATCAATTTCATGCCCCATGTTAACATCCGGTAAAGAAAAATTTGCATGGACTAACATGTCTTTTAAATTAAGGCCTCTTTTGAATTAAATCAAAGGTGAATGCCATACATTATTTAATTTATATCTTTCCTTTGTCAAGAAGGGCCAATAATATGTTATAACAGATATAATTTCATCATAAAGTATATACTATGAAGTAACAAAATACATTTTCTTTCCTTCCTGATTTATTGTTCTTTGCAATGAATTATTATTATATTCATTATTATTCCTTCTATCTGTTTTTCTAAGGCCTTGTTAATAACTTCCATTGTATATCTCTTATTTTTAAACATCTGACATGAGTTAAGAATTTCTCTCTCTAGAGTATCAGGTTCATTACATAACCTAGTAACTCTTAATAACTCACCATAAGGTAAAGAGTTCAGAATATGAGCTGGATGACAAGTATATCCATCCAGAAAATGACTGTCATCACCAAATTTTCTATGTATGCTCGTAATAATTTTTCCATCTTTTATATTGCCCTTCAAAATTAAATCCAGAAAAATAACCGAATTACCACTTTGTAAACCTTCAAATCTGAAACCTAACTGATTACAATTTAATATATTAACAAAATCTTGTATAAACGTAATACCCCCCTTACATAAAAAAATCAAATCATCTATAAACCTAAAATAACGAACTACATACTTATTAAAAAATTCCAATCTATATAAAAATGTAATTTCAAAATAATCCATTACCAGGTTGGCATACATAGTGGCAAAAGGTGCCCCCATGTCTGTGCCTTGTATTTGCTGGTATACTACCTGATTAAATTCAAAAAAAAAATTAACTAAGCTAAAATAAAGTAATTCAATAATATAATTTGACACTGGACTGTTTCCCCAAAAAAATTCAAGAGCATCAATACCTACTGAATGTTTAATACTTGTATATAAGCTCTTAACATCTAACACAATCCAATAACAGTCTTTTTCCCATGGCACATGTATAATCTTATCCAAAAAAGCAAAAGAATCCTTTATATAAGAATCCAAAGTTGTTACAAATTTAGATAAATAACAGTGCGGCATAGTTCCAATATTATGTAAAAAATAACTACCAGCTGCTACTATAGGATGACCTGGTGGATTCACTAGATCCTTATGCACCTTGGGTAAACAATAAAATGTAGCCATAGTACAATTGTCTGTGTTAAATTTTACATCCATATCTTTTTAGGGCAAATAACCAAGTCTATAACCTTTTGATATAATATTTTTAAAGTTTTTAACAGCTTGTTCATATTCAACAATACTAGATATTCTATATACATCTCTCAAATTCAAATGATCCGTGCACATTTGTAAATATTGAGAAAAATGTAACACTACTATTTTATTACCCTTATCAGAAGGTTTAATGACTAAATCCTTTCTTTTGCTCATATTCTGTAAAGTCAACCATTCTCCTTTACTTAAATTGTAACTTATGGCATTTTTATTTTTCCAAAATTTCAAAAAAAGGTTATCCACTGAATGGTATACCATCGCTGAAAAATGTGAAATTCCCTCATGTCTAAAAGGCGGAATGAAAGTAATTTTTGCTGGCACCTTTGCAGTATCTATCAAACAATAAGCATTTACTTCATCATTGCTATCCGATAAAAAGGAGTCACATGTAAAAAAAACTTTCACTCGATTCTAAATCACTTTGGTCACTCTCCATTTCTGTATATGCATCCCTTTCAAAAAAATTACATAAGTGTAGTTTACGTATCAATTGAAAGATTTCAATATAAGTAACATGCTTCCTAGGAAGGGCAGTAGGTATAAATTTAAAGCCACAGTTTAATACAGCTATTTCACACTCACTTAAACTGTGACCCAACAAATTCATAACAAAACTGTATCATGTATTTTCTACAACATCTTTCAATGATGACAAAACACTATAAACATTAATATTTAGTCCGTTTTTGGAGGTTATCATACCTCTGATATTGTCCATCCTTATAGTTGTCTGTATGCCCTCTTTTTCTAGCAAAACTGTCCCTTTGGTTCCGAAATTGTTGCGTAAATATTCTGGATCCTGTGATCTTGGTAGCAAAGGAAAATTGGCTGCCTCTTCTTCCGATTCTCCCATACTACTAATTGCTTCTGAAGATACAAAAGAAACGCTTTGTTTCAAATTGGTTCCACCCAAACGTTTACGTTTACGTTTACATTTACGTTTTACTGTTTACACTGAGCTAATTTCTTAAAGGCATAGCTACTGTTATAATCACGAATGTCTCTCTCAAGTTTATTAATTTTTCTTTTAATGATATCATTAGAAACCTCTTCCAGTTTTACATTATAACTACCCAATATTTGGTTAAACTGTTCCAAATTAAACTGCAAAGTCAAATTATTACAGCAGACTTTTATGTCTTTTTTTATCTTACGTTGTTTTACCATATCTCTTTCGATAAGAATGTGTAACCATTCCGTTACACATTTGTGAGCTGCTTGTGCCCACCTAACTTCAAATTGTTTATCCGTAGCATCCGTGGCATCAAAATGGGTGGTGAGTTATTTAAAAAAACATAACAATCTTGGTGTTATGTCAAGGTCTATATAGCGTTGTAGACTCAAAATTTTAAAATGCAGTGACTTCTCTTTAAACAATAGTTTTTTAAGAGAGTCCAAAGAATCTTGTATTTCTACTGAAATGTTTGCCACATTTGGCCAACCTACACATTGAAAGGGGTTATGCGGTCTTTTTTTAACCCCTTCCACTAAAATACATTCCCAAGATTTGACAACATCATTGCTTTTGGGCATAGAGGTACCTTCTGGTTGGACATCTCTCACCTCTCTCGGCTCTCTGGTTTCTCTAGGCTGGCCCAGAAATTGTTCCATAGTTGTTTGACCATGTTCAGCTCCTTCTTCCCGAAATATATGGAGCAAGTGTATAAAGGAAGAATCACTGGCCATGAAGAAATCCCAAACCACAAATGTAGAACAAAATTTATCCAGACGATAAAGCCAGTAATATATCCTTTAATAAAACACAAAAACCTCTCCAGCGCCACGGCATGAATGCCTTCCAGGAGATAATACATACAGAGAAAAAACATATCTTATAAATGTACATCAATTATGATAAATAAATAAAACAATTAGCTAATACTATTAGCACTTTACAATAAATATTTCTAATTACATTCCTGGTTTAATCCACCAGGAGTCAGAGTGTTATACTTTAAAATAAAGACTGCTTCTTTAAACAGTAACTTGTTTTTTAAACAAGTTGTATTTGTTGCTGTAACTTGTTCAAGAATAAAGCTTCTTAAATCTGGATAAGCCCCCCATGCATATTAATAAAATGGGAAGCAATAGGGCTTTCTAATTTATTATTCTTGATATCTCGAATGTGTTCTTGCAATCTGACCTTAAAAGACCTTTTACTCTCACCTATATAAAACAGATTGCATGGACACTTAAGAGCATAAACAATGAACACTGCATTACATGTGTACTCTGTTACCGGTCTATATTTCACACCGTTAATTTTATCAAAATATTTAATTACATATGGACAAACTGAACAGTTTCCACATGCCCAGGTGCCTACCCTAGCAATTTCATGCCCCATGTTGACATCCGGTAAAGAAAAATTTGCATGGACTAACATGTCTTTTAAATTACAGCCTCTTTTGAATGAAATCAAAGGTGAATGCCATACATTATTTAATTTATATCTTTCCTTTGTCAAGAAGGACCAATAATATTTTATAACAGCTATAATTTCATCAGAAAGTATATTATATGAAGTAACAGAACCCCTTATCAGCTACTTTATGGCCCTTCCCAAAGGGTGACCAATATTACTGTGTAATGTTACTATTATCTAAATGTAAGTGTGACCAAGACTAAGGCTATTTAGGAGAGGCCTATACAGTGTCACCAAATACATATGCAAGTACTCTAAGAGCTTAAATATCTCTTAACAAACCAGCTGTATTTAAAAGGTTTAAATATATTTAATACTAAATAATAAAAGAACAAGACAATACTCAACACCTCAACACAGTGAAACAGAGTTCAGAATCACAGGAAATATTTTAAAACAACATTGCAGGACAGTCAAAAATAAATACAGAAAACATCTAAACTAATCATCACTATATTCCTATCTATATCTAAAAGAAATCACTTTTCCCAAGTTACTTACTATTAGCAAGACACAGGCAGAAGTGCTGATGAGTGAAATGTTTCTAGTTACAAGACAAGATACAAAATGCATAGACTCACTCTCTGATATAGTTCTTAAATTAATAATTAGCTGGCATGACATCATTTTGGTCACCTGTCTTCAGTTCCCAGGCTAACAGAAACTTAGAATTTAGCACTTCAGTGTCAAACGTGCATATCTCTCAGAAGTTTGCCTAGAACTGGAAGTCGTAAAACAGTTAAACACTTTTACATTTGAAACCTAGCAATTATTTCTGTTTCAAGACAATAGGAAAACCTCCAACTCTAGACTTTGTGTTTGCCCTGAGCTGAAACAGAGATAACAGAATTGTAAAACAATTTCCACTTATTTTCTTGAGGTTTTGCAAGTTAACTCTGTATGTTCCAACTTCTGCCATTAAAATACACATCTGCACATGTATATAGTTCTTACACATTTCTGCCCTTTTCCAGCAGGGTACACTGTGGTTACATTCTTGAAGCTGAGTACATAACATACAGTTCAGTACACACTTCTGCACCAAAAGAGTAATATACACATAACACATAGTTCTCTTACATTTGTAAAAAAAGCCTATTGATCATATTAATATTCACAAATGACATATGATTATTTAGAAAATTCCAGATAGCTGAGCTAGCAGCTTCACACCATTAATGTCCTGGCTATGCACCACCTTTGCTGGAGTTTTAAAGTAAAACAGTTAAAAACTTCAATGTATCCCCTTCAAACTGATTGGTTAGGATACTTTCATGAAACCCAAAAGACTGTGCTAAAAAGCTATACAGCATCAATGTGAAAACTGGGATGAATTATTTCCCTAACTCATTTTTGTAGTAATAAAAGAATACCAAGCTTTAACAGAATTTATCCCAAACCACAAATGTAGAACAAAATTTATCCAGATGCAAAGCCAGTAATATATTCTTTAATAAAAACACAAAAACCTCTCTAGGCCTCGGCATGAAAGCCTTCCAGGAGATAATACAAACAGAGAAAAAACATCTCTTATAAAGGTACATCAATTATGATAAATCAATAGAACAATTATCTAATACTATTAGCACTTTACAATAAATATTTTCAATTACATTCCTGGTTTAATCCACCAGGAGTCAGAGTGTTATACTTTAAAATAAAGACTGCTTCTTTAAACAGTAACTTGTTTTTTAAACAAGTTATATTTGTTGTTGTAACTTGTTCAAGAATACAGCTTCTTAATTCTGAATAAGACACCCCCCCATGCATATCATTAAAATGGGAAGCAATAGGGCTTTCTAATTTATTATTCTTGATATCTCTAATGTGTTCCTGCAATCTGACATTAAAAGACCTTTTACTCTCACCTATATAAAACAGATTGCATGGACACTTAAGAGCATAAACAATGCCCACTGCATTACATGTGTACTCTGTTGCCGGTCTATACTTCACACTGTTTATTTTATCAAAATATTTAATTACATATGGACAAAATGAACAGTTTCCACATGCCCAGGTGCCTACCCTAGCAATTTCATGCCCCATGTTAACATCCGTAAAGAAAAATTTGCATGGACTAACATGTCTTTTAAATTACGGCCTCTTTTGAATGAAATCAAAGGTGAATGCCATACATTATTTAATTTATATCTTTCCTTTGTCAAGAAGGGCCAATAATATTTTATAACAGCTATAATTTCATCAGAAAGTATACTATATGAAGTAACAAAATACATTTTCTTTCCTTCCTGATTTATTGTTCTTTGCAATGAATTATTATTATATTCATTATTATTCCTTCTATCTATTCCCGGGGAACATAATTTTTCTAAAGCCTTTTTAATAACTTCCATTGTATATCTCTTATTTTTAAACATCTGACATGAGTTAAGAATTTCTCTCTCTAGAGTATCAGGTTCATTACATAACCTACTAACTCTTAATAACTCACCGTAAGGTAAAGAGTTCAGAATATGAGCTGGATGACAAGTATATCCATCCAGAAAATGACCGTCATCACCAAATTTTCTATGTATGCTCGTAATAATTTTTTCATCTTTTATATTGCCCTTCAAAATTAAATCCAGAAAAATAACCGAATTACCACTTTGTAAACCTTCAAATCTGAAACCTAACTGATTAGAATTTAATATATTAACAAAATCTTGTATAAACGTAATACCCCCCCTTACATAAAAAAATCAAATCATCTATAAACCTAAAATAACGAACTACATACTTATTAAAAAATTCCAATCTATATAAAAATGTAATTTCAAAATAACCCATTACCAGGTTGGCATACATAGTGGCAAAAGGTGCCCCCATGTCTGTGCCTTGTATTTGCTGGTATACTACCTGATTAAATTCAAAAAAAAAATTAACTAAGCTAAAATAAAGTAATTCAATAATATAATTTGACACTGGACTGTTTCCCCAAAAAAATTCAAGAGCATCAATACCTATTGAATGTTTAATACTTGTATATAAGCTCTTAACATCTAACACAATCCAATAACAGTCTTTTTCCCATGGCACATGTATAATCTTATCCAAAAAAGCAAAAGAATCCTTTATATAAGAATCCAAAGTTGTTACAAATTTAGATAAATAACAGTGCGGCATAGTTCCAATATTATGTAAAAAATAACTACCAGCTGCTACTATAGGATGACCTGGTGGATTCACTAGATCCTTATGCACCTTGGGTAAACAATAAAATGTAGCCATAGTACAATTGTCTGTGTTAAATTTTACATCCATATCTTTTTAGGGCAAATAACCAAGTCTATAACCTTTGATATAATATTTTTAAAGTTTTTAACAGCTTGTTCATATTCAACAATACTAGATATTCTATATACATCTCTCAAATTCAAATGATCCGTGCACATTTGTAAATATTGAGAAAAATGTAACACTACTATTTTATTACCCTTATCAGAAGGTTTAATGACTAAATCCTTTCTTTTGCTCATATTCTGTAAAGTCAACCATTCTCCTTTACTTAAATTGTAACTTATGGCATTTTTATTTTTCCAAAATTTCAAAAAAAGGTTATCCACTGAATGGTATACCATCGCTGAAAAATGTGAAATTCCCTCATGTCTAAAAGGCGGAATGAAAGTAATTTTTGCTGGCACCTTTGCAGTATCTATCAAACAATAAGCATTTACTTCATCATTGCTATCCGATAAAAAGGAGTCACATGTAAAAAAAACTTTCACTCGATTCTAAATCACTTTGGTCACTCTCCATTTCTGTATATGCATCCCTTTCAAAAAAATTACATAAGTGTAGTTTACGTATCAATTGAAAGATTTCAATATGAGTAACATGCTTCCTAGGAAGGGCAGTAGGTATAAATTTAAAGCCACAGTTTAATACAGCTATTTCACACTCACTTAAACTGTGACCCAACAAATTCATAACAAAACTGTATCATGTATTTTCTACAACATCTTTCAATGATGACAAAACACTATAAACATTAATATTTAGTCCGTTTTGGAGGTTATCATACCTCTGATATTGTCCATCCTTATAGTTGTCTGTATGCCCTCTTTTTCTAGCAAAACTGTCCCTTTGGTTCCGAAATTGTTGCGTAAATATTCTGGATCCTGTGATCTTGGTAGCAAAGGAAAATTGGCTGCCTCTTCTTCCGATTCTCCCATACTACTAATTGCTTCTGAAGATACAAAAGAAACGCTTTGTTTCAAATTGGTTCCACCCAAACGTTTACGTTTACATTTACGTTTTACTGTTTACACTGAGCTAATTTCTTAAAGGCATAGCTACTGTTATAATCACGAATGTCTCTCTCAAGTTTATTAATTTTTCTTTTAATGATATCATTAGAAACCTCTTCCAGTTTTACATTATAACTACCCAATATTTGGTTAAACTGTTCCAAATTAAACTGCAAAGTCAAATTATTACAGCAGACTTTTATGTCTTTTTTTATCTTACGTTGTTTTACCATATCTCTTTCGATAAGAATGTGTAACCATTCCGTTACACATTTGTGAGCTGCTTGTGCCCACCTAACTTCAAATTGTTTATCCGTAGCATCCGTGGCATCAAAATGGGTGGTGAGTTATTTAAAAAAACATAACAATCTTGGTGTTATGTCAAGGTCTATATAGCGTTGTAGACTCAAAATGTTAAAATGCAGTGACTTCTCTTTAAACAATAGTTTTTTAAGAGAGTCCAAAGAATCTTGTATTTCCACTGAAATGTTTGCCACATTTGGCCAACCTACACATTGAAAGGGGTTATGCGGTCTTTTTTTAACCCCTTCCACTAAAATACATTCCCAAGATTTGACAACATCATTGCTTTTGGGCATAGAGGTACCTTCTGGTTGGACATCTCTCACCTCTCTCGGCTCTCTGGTTTCTCTAGGCTGGCCCAGAAATTGTTCCATAGTTGTTTGACCATGTTCAGCTCCTTCTTCCCGAAATATATGGAGCAAGTGTATAAAGGAAGAATCACTGGCCATGAAGAAATCCCAAACCACAAATGTAGAACAAAATTTATCCAGACGATAAAGCCAGTAATATATCCTTTAATAAAAACACAAAAACCTCTCCAGCGCCACGGCATGAATGCCTTCCAGGAGATAATACATACAGAGAAAAAACATATCTTATAAATGTACATCAATTATGATAAATCAATAAAACAATTAGCTAATACTATTAGCACTTTACAATAAATATTTCTAATTACATTCCTGGTTTAATCCACCAGGAGTCAGAGTGTTATACTTTAAAATAAAGACTGCTTCTTTAAACAGTAACTTGTTTTTTAAACAAGTTGTATTTGTTGCTGTAACTTGTTCAAGAATAAAGCTTCTTAAATCTGGATAAGCCCCCCATGCATATTAATAAAATGGGAAGCAATAGGGCTTTCTAATTTATTATTCTTGATATCTCGAATGTGTTCTTGCAATCTGACCTTAAAAGACCTTTTACTCTCACCTATATAAAACAGATTGCATGGACACTTAAGAGCATAAACAATGAACACTGCATTACATGTGTACTCTGTTACCGGTCTATATTTCACACCGTTAATTTTATCAAAATATTTAATTACATATGGACAAACTGAACAGTTTCCACATGCCCAGGTGCCTACCCTAGCAATTTCATGCCCCATGTTGACATCCGGTAAAGAAAAATTTGCATGGACTAACATGTCTTTTAAATTACAGCCTCTTTTGAATGAAATCAAAGGTGAATGCCATACATTATTTAATTTATATCTTTCCTTTGTCAAGAAGGACCAATAATATTTTATAACAGCTATAATTTCATCAGAAAGTATATTATATGAAGTAACAGAACCCCTTATCAGCTACTTTATGGCCCTTCCCAAAGGGTGACCAATATTACTGTGTAATGTTACTATTATCTAAATGTAAGTGTGACCAAGACTAAGGCTATTTAGGAGAGGCCTATACAGTGTCACCAAATACATATGCAAGTACTCTAAGAGCTTAAATATCTCTTAACAAACCAGCTGTATTTAAAAGGTTTAAATATATTTAATACTAAATAATAAAAGAACAAGACAATACTCAACACCTCAACACAGTGAAACAGAGTTCAGAATCACAGGAAATATTTTAAAACAACATTGCAGGACAGTCAAAAATAAATACAGAAAACATCTAAACTAATCATCACTATATTCCTATCTATATCTAAAAGAAATCACTTTTCCCAAGTTACTTACTATTAGCAAGACACAGGCAGAAGTGCTGATGAGTGAAATGTTTCTAGTTACAAGACAAGATACAAAATGCATAGACTCACTCTCTGATATAGTTCTTAAATTAATAATTAGCTGGCATGACATCATTTTGGTCACCTGTCTTCAGTTCCCAGGCTAACAGAAACTTAGAATTTAGCACTTCAGTGTCAAACGTGCATATCTCTCAGAAGTTTGCCTAGAACTGGAAGTCGTAAAACAGTTAAACACTTTTACATTTGAAACCTAGCAATTATTTCTGTTTCAAGACAATAGTAAAACCTCCAACTCTAGACTTTGTGTTTGCCCTGAGCTGAAACAGAGATAACAGAATTGTAAAACAATTTCCACTTATTTTCTTGAGGTTTTGCAAGTTAACTCTGTATGTTCCAACTTCTGCCATTAAAATACACATCTGCACATGTATATAGTTCTTACACATTTCTGCCCTTTTCCAGCAGGGTACACTGTGGTTACATTCTTGAAGCTGAGTACATAACATACAGTTCAGTACACACTTCTGCACCAAAAGAGTAAAATACACATAACACATAGTTCTCTTACATTTGTAAAAAAAGCCTATTGATCATATTAATATTCACAAATGACATATGATTATTTAGAAAATTCCAGATAGCTGAGCTAGCAGCTTCACACCATTAATGTCCTGGCTATGCACCACCTTTGCTGGAGTTTTAAAGTAAAACAGTTAAAAACTTCAATGTATCCCCTTCAAACTGATTGGTTAGGATACTTTCATGAAACCCAAAAGACTGTGCTAAAAAGCTATACAGCATCAATGTGAAAACTGGGATGAATTATTTCCCTAACTCATTTTTGTAGTAATAAAAGAATACCAAGCTTTAACAGAATTTATCCCAAACCACAAATGTAGAACAAAATTTATCCAGATGCAAAGCCAGTAATATATTCTTTAATAAAAACACAAAAACCTCTCTAGGCCTCGGCATGAAAGCCTTCCAGGAGATAATACAAACAGAGAAAAAACATCTCTTATAAAGGTACATCAATTATGATAAATCAATAGAACAATTATCTAATACTATTAGCACTTTACAATAAATATTTTCAATTACATTCCTGGTTTAATCCACCAGGAGTCAGAGTGTTATACTTTAAAATAAAGACTGCTTCTTTAAACAGTAACTTGTTTTTAAACAAGTTATATTTGTTGTTGTAACTTGTTCAAGAATACAGCTTCTTAATTCTGAATAAGACACCCCCCCATGCATATCATTAAAATGGGAAGCAATAGGGCTTTCTAATTTATTATTCTTGATATCTCTAATGTGTTCCTGCAATCTGACATTAAAAGACCTTTTACTCTCACCTATATAAAACAGATTGCATGGACACTTAAGAGCATAAACAATGCCCACTGCATTACATGTGTACTCTGTTGCCGGTCTATACTTCACACTGTTTATTTTATCAAAATATTTAATTACATATGGACAAAATGAACAGTTTCCACATGCCCAGGTGCCTACCCTAGCAATTTCATGCCCCATGTTAACATCCGGTAAAGAAAAATTTGCATGGACTAACATGTCTTTTAAATTACGGCCTCTTTTGAATGAAATCAAAGGTGAATGCCATACATTATTTAATTTATATCTTTCCTTTGTCAAGAAGGGCCAATAATATTTTATAACAGCTATAATTTCATCAGAAAGTATACTATGTGAAGTAACAAAATACATTTTCTTTCCTTCCTGATTTATTGTTCTTTGCAATGAATTATTATTATATTCATTATTATTCCTTCTATCTATTCCCGGGGAACATAATTTTTCTAAAGCCTTTTAATAACTTCCATTGTATATCTCTTATTTTTAAACATCTGACATGAGTTAAGAATTTCTCTCTCTAGAGTATCAGGTTCATTACATAACCTACTAACTCTTAATAACTCACCGTAAGGTAAAGAGTTCAGAATATGAGCTGGATGACAAGTATATCCATCCAGAAAATGACCGTCATCACCAAATTTTCTATGTATGCTCGTAATAATTTTTTCATCTTTTATATTGCCCTTCAAAATTAAATCCAGAAAAATAACCGAATTACCACTTTGTAAACCTTCAAATCTGAAACCTAACTGATTAGAATTTAATATATTAACAAAATCTTGTATAAACGTAATACCCCCCCTTACATAAAAAAATCAAATCATCTATAAACCTAAAATAACGAACTGCATACTTATTAAAAAATTCCAATCTATATAAAAAAGTAATTTCAAAATAACCCATTATCAGGTTGGCATACATAGTGGCAAAAGGTGCCCCCATGGCTGTGCCTTGTATTTGCTGGTATACTACCTGATTGAATTCAAAAAAATTATTAACTAAGCTAAAATAAAGTAATTCAAAAATATAATTTGACACTGGACTGTTTCCCAAAAAAATTCAAGTGCATCAATACCTATTGAATGTTTAATACTTGTATATAAGCTCTTAACATCTAACACAATCCAATAACAGTCTTTTTCCCATGGCACATGTATAATCTTATCCAAAAAATCAAAAGAATCCTTTATATAAGAATCCAAAGTTGTTACAAATTTAGATAAATAACAGTGCAGCATAGTTCCAATATTATGTGAAAAATAACTATTAGCTGCTACTATAGGATGACCTGGTGGATTCACTAGATCCTTATGCACCTTGGGTAAACAATAAAATGTAGCCATAGCACAATTGTCTTTGTTAAATTTTACATCCATATCTTTTTAGGGCAAATAACCAAGTCTATAACCTTTTGATATAATATTTTTAAAGTTTTTAACAGCTTGTTCATATTCAACAATACTAGATATTCTATATACATCTCTCAAATTCAAATGATCCATGCACATTTGTAAATATTGAGAAAAATGTAACACTACTATTTTATTACCCTTATCAGAAGGTTTAATAACTAAATCCTTTCTTTTGCTCATATTCTGTAAAGGCAACCATTCTCCTTTACTTAAATTGTAACTTATGGCATTTTTATTTTTCCAAAATTTCAAAAAAATGTTATCCACTGAATGGTGTACCATCGCTGAAAAATGTGAAATTCCCTCATGTCTAAAAGGCGGAATGAAAGTACTTTTTGCTGGCACCTTTGCAGTATCTATCAAACAATAAGCATTTACTTCATCATTGCTATCCGATAAAAAGGAGTCACATGTAAAAAAACATTCACTAGATTCTAAATCACTTTGGTCACTCTCCATTTCTGTATATGCATCCCTTTCAAAGAAATTACATAAATGTAGTTTACGTATCAATTGAAAGATTTCAATATGAGTAACATGCTTCCTAGGAAGGGCAGTAGGTATAAATTTAAAGCCACAGTTTAATACAGCTATTTCACACTCACTTAAACTGTGACCCGACAAATTCATAACAAAACTGTATCCTGTATTTTCTACAACATCTTTCAATGATGACAAAACACTATAAACATTAATATTTAGTCTGTTTTTGGAGGTTATCATACCTCTGATATTGTCCATCCTTATAGTTGTCTGTACGCACTCTTTTTATTGCAAAACTGTCCCTTTGGTTCCGAAATTGTTGAGTAAACATTCTGGATCCTGTGATCTTGGTAGCAAAGGAAAATTGGCTGCCTCTTCTTCCGATTCACCCATACTACTAATTGCTTCTGAAGATACAAAAGAAGCGCTTTGTTTCAAATTGGTTCCACCCACATGTTGCCGCTTTTGCTGTTTACGCTGAGCTAATTTCTTAAAGGCATAGCCACTGTTATAATCACGAATGTCTCTCTCAAGTTTATTAATTTTTCTTTTAATGATATCATTAGAAATCTCTTCCAGTTTTAATTATAACTACCCAATATTTGGTTAAACTGTTCCAAATTAAACTGCAAGGTCACATTATTACAGCAGACTTCTATGTCTTTTTTTATCTTATGTTGTTTCACCATATCTCTTTCGATAAGAATGTGTAACCATTCTGTTACACATTTGTGAGCTGCTTGTGCCCACCTAACTTCAAATTGTTTATCCGTAGCATCCGTGGCATCAAAAGGGGCGGTGGGTTATTTAACAAAATATAACCCTCTTGGTGTTATGTCGAGGTATATATAGCATTGTAGACTCAAAATATTAAAATGCAGTGACTTCTCTTTAAACAATAGTTTTTCAAGAGAGTCCAAAGAATCTTGTATTTCCACTGAAATGTTTGCCACATTTGGCTGACCTACACATTGAAAGGGGTTATGCGTTCTATTTTTAACCCCTTCCACTAAAATAAGTTCTCAAGATTTTATAACATCATTGCTTTTGGGCATAGAGGTACCTTCTGGTTGGACATCTCTCACCTCTCAAGACTCTCTGGTTTCTCTAGGCTGGCCCAGAAATTGTTCCATAGTTGTTTGACCACATTCAGCTCCTTCTTCCCGAAATATACGGGGCAAATGTATAAAGGAAGAATCACTAGCCATGAAGAAATCCCAAACCACAAATGTAAAACAAAATTTATCCAGATGACAAAGCCAGTAATATATCCTTTAATAAAAACACAAAAACCTCTCTAGCACCACGGCATGAAAGCCTTCCAGGAGATAATACAAACAGAGAAAAAACATCTCTTATAAAGGTACATCAATTATGATAAATCAATAAATCAATTAGCTAATAATATTAGCACTTTACAATAAATATTGTGTTATACTTTAAAATAAAGACTGCTTCTTTAAACAGTAACTTGTTTTTTAAACAAGTTGTATTTGTTGCTGTAACTTGTTCAAGAATACAGCCTCTTAAATCTGAATAAGCCCCCCCATGCATATCATTAAAATGGGAATCAATAGGGCTTTCTAATTTATTATTCTTGATATCTCGAATGTGTTCCTGCAATCTGACATTAAAAGACCTTTTACTCTCACCTATATAAAACAGATTGCATGGACACATAAGAGCATAAACAATGCCCACTGCATTACATGTGTACTCTGTTACCGGTCTATATTTCACACCGTTAATTTTATCAAAATATTTAATTACATATGGACAAGCTAAACAGTTTCCACATGCCCAGGTGCCTACCCTAGCAATTTCATGCCCCATGTTGACATCCTGTAAAGAAAAATTTGCATGGACTAACATGTCTTTTAAATTACGGCCTCTTTTGAATGAAATCAAAGGTGAATGCCATACATTATTTAATTTATATCTTTCCTTTATCAAGAAGGATAAATAATATTTTATAACAGCCATAATTTCATCAGAAAGTATGTTATATGAAGTAACAGAACCCATTATCAGCTACTTTATGGCCCTTCCCAAAGGGTGACCAATCTTACTGTGTAATGTTACTATTATCTAAATGTAAGTGTGACCAAGACTAAGACTATTTAGGAGTGGCCTATACAGTGTCACCAAATACATATGCAAGTACTGTAAGAGCTTAAATATCTCTAAACAAACCAGCCACATTTAAAAGGTTTAAATATATTTAATAATAAATAATAAAAGAACAAGACAATACTCAATAACTCAACACAGTGAAACAGAGTTCAGAATCACAGGAAACATTTTAAAACAACATTGCAGGACAGTTAAAAATAAATACAGAAAACATCTAAACTAATCTTCACTATATTCCTATCCATATCTAAAAGAAATCACTTTTCCCAAGTTACTTACTATTAGCAAGACACAGGCAGAAGTGCTGATGAGTGGAATGTTCCTAGTTACAAGACAAGATACCAAATGCACAGACTCACTCTCTGAGATAGTTCTTAAATTAATAATTAGCTGGGATGACATCATTCTTTGTCACCTGTCTTCAGTTCCCAGGCTAACAGAAACAGAATTTAGCACTTCTGTGTCAAACGTACATATCTCTCAGAAGTTTGCCTAGAACTGGAAGTCGTAAAACAGCTAAACACTTTTACATTAGAAACCTAGCAATTATTTCTGTTTCAAGATAGTAGGAAAACCTCCAACTCTCGACATTGTGTTTGCTCTGAGCTGAAACAGAGAACAGAATTGTAAAACAATTTCCACTTATTTTCTTGAGGTTTTGCAAGTTAACTTTGTATGTTCCTTCTTCTGCCATTAAAACACACATCTGCACAGGTATATAGTTTTTACAAATTTCTGCCTTTTTCCAGCAGGGTACACTGTGGTTACATTCTTGAAGCTGAGTACATGACATACAGTTCAGTACACACTTCTGCACCAGAAGATTAATATACACATAGTTCTCTTACATTTGTAAGAAAAGCCTATTGATCATATTAATATTCACAAATGACATATGATTATTTAGAAAATTCCAGATAGCTGAGCTAGCAGCTTCACACCATTAATGTCCTGGCTATGCACCACCCTTGCTGGAGTTTTAAAGTAAAACAGTTAAAAACTTTTACAATAAATATTTCCAATTACATTCCTGGTTTAATCCACCAGGAGTCAGAGTGTTATACTTTAAAATAAAGACTGCTTCTTTAAACAGTAACTTGTTTTTTAAACAAGTTGTATTTGTTGCTGTAACTTGTTCAAGAATACAGCCTCTTAAATCTGAATAAGCCCCCCCATGCATATCATTAAAATGGGAAGCAATAGGGCTTTCTAATTTATTATTCTTGATATCTTGAATGTGTTCTTGCAATCTGACATTAAAAGACCTTTTACTCTCACCTATATAAAACAGATTGCATGGATACTTAAGAGCATAAACAATGCCCACTGCAATACATGTGTACTCTGTTACCAGTCTATATTTCACACCGTTAATTTTATCAAAATATTTAATTACATATGGACAAACTGAACAGTTTCCACATGCCCAGGTGCCTACGCTAGCAATTTCATGCCCCATGTTGAAATCCGGTAAAGAAAAATTTGCATGGACTAAAGTGTCTTTTAAATTAAGGCCTCTTTTGAATGAAATCAAAGGTGAATGCCATACATTATTTAATTTATATCTTTCCTTTGTCAAGAAGGGCCAATAATATTTTATAACAGCTATAATTTCATCAGAAAGTATATTATATGAAGTAACAAAATACATTTTCTTTCCTTCCTGATTTACTGTTCTTTGCAATGAATTATTATTATATTCATTATTATTCCTTCTATCTATTCCTGGGGAACATAATTTTTCTAAGGCCTTTTTAATAACTTCCATTGTGACATGAGTTAAGAATTTCTCTCTCTAGAGAGTATCAGGTTCATTACATAACCTACTAAATCTTAGTAACTCACCATAAGGTAAAGAGTTCAGAATATCAGCCGGATGACAACTATATCCAGCCAGAAAATGACCATCATCACCAAATTTGCTATGTATGCTCGTAATAATTTTTCCATCTTTGATATTGCCCTTCAAAATTAAATCCAGAAAAATAACCAAATTACCACTTTGTAAACATTCAAACTTTAAACCTAACTGATTAGAATTTAATATATTAACAAAATCTTGTATAAACGTAATACCCCCATTACATAAAAAAATCAAATCATCTATAAATATAAAATAATGAACTACATACTAATTAAAAAATTCCAATCTATATAAAAAAGTAATTTCGAAATAACCCATTACCAGGTTGGCATACATAGGGGCAAAAGGTGCCCCCATGGCTGTGCCTTGTATTTGCTGGTATACTACCTGATTAAATTCAAAAAAATGATTATCTAAGCTAAAATAAAGTAATTCAATAATATAATTTGACACTGAACTGTTTCCCAAAAAAAAATTCAAGAGAATCAATGCCTATTGAATGTTTAATACTTGTATATAAGCTCTTAACATCTAACACAATCCAATAACAGTCTTTTTCCCATGGCACATGTATAATCTTATCCAACAAATCAAAAGAATCCTTTATATAAGAATCCAAAGTTGTTACAAATTTAGATAAATAACAGTGTAGCATAGTTCCAATATTATGTAAAAAATAATTACTAGCTGCTACTATAGGACGACCTGGTGGATTGATTAGATCCTTATACACCTTGGGTAAACAATAAAATTTAGCCATAGTACAATTGTCTGTGTTAACTTTTACATCCATATCTTTTTAGGGCAAATAACCAAGTCTATAAACTTTTGATATAATATCTTTAAAGTTTTTAACAGCTTGTTCATATTCAACAATACTAGATGTTCTATATACATCTCTCAAATTCAAATGATCCATGCACATTTGTAAATATTGAGAAAAATGTAACACTACTATTTTATTACCCTTATCAGAAGGTTTAATGACTAAATCCTTTCTTTTGCTCATATTCTGTAAAGTCAACCATTCTCCTTTACTTAAATTGTAACTTATGGCATTTTTATTTTTCCAAAATTTCAAAAAAAAGGTTATCCACTGAATGGTGTATGATCGCTGAAAAATGTGAAATTCCCTCATGTCTAAAAGGCGGAATGAAAGTACTTTTAGCTGGTACCTTGGCAGTATCTATCAAACAATAAGCATTTACTTCATCATTGCTATCCGATAAAAAGGAGTCACATGTAAAAAAACTTTCACTCGATTCTAAATCATTTTGGTCACTCTCCATTTCTGTATATGCATCCCTTTCAAAAAAATTACATAAATGTAGTTTATGTATCAATTGAAAGATTTCAATATGAGTAACATGCTTCCGAGGAAGGGCAGTAGGTATAAATTTCAAGCCACAGTTTAATACAGCTATTTCACACTCACTTAAACTGTGACCGACAAACTCATAACAAAACTGTATCCTGTATTTTCTACAACATCTTTCAATGATGACAAAACACTATAGACATTAATATTTAGTCCGTTTTTGGAGGTTATCATACCTCTGATATTTTTCATCCTTATAGTTGTCTGTACGCCCTCTATTTCTTGCAAAACTGTCCCTTTGGTTCCGAAATTGTTGAGTAAATATTCTGGATCCTGTGATCTTGGTAGCAAAGGAAAATTGGCTGCCTCTTCTTCCGATTCTCCCATACTACTAATTGCTTCTGAAGATACAAAAGAAATGCTTTGTTTTAAATTGGTTCCACCCACCCATTTACGCTTATGTTTACATTTACGTTTTGCTGTTTACACTGAGCTAATTTCTTAAAGGCATAGCTACTGTTATAATCACGAATGTCTCTCTCAAGTTTATTAATTTTTCTTTTAATGATATCATTAGAAACCTCTTCCAGTTTTACATTATAACTACCCAATATTTGGTTATACTCTTCCAAATTAAACTGCAAAGTCAAATTATTACAGCAGACTTATATGTCTTTTTTTATCTTCCGTTGTTTCACCACATCTCTTTCGATAAGAATGTGCAACCATTCCATTACACATTTGTGAGCTGCTTGTGCCCACCTACCTTCAAATTGTTTATCCGTAGCATCCGTGGCATCAAAAGGGGTGGTGGGTTATTTAACAAAACATAACCCTCTTGGTGTTATGTTGAGGTCTATATAGCATTGTAGACTCAAAATATTAAAATGCAGTGACTTCTCTTTAAACAATAGTTTTTCAAGAGAGTCCAAAGAATCTTGTATTTCCACTGAAATGTTTGCCACATTTGGCCAACCTACACATTGAAAAGGGTTATGCGGTCTTTTCTTAACCCCTTCCACTAAAATACATTCCCAAGATTTGACAACATCATTGCTTTTGGGCATAGAGGTACCTTCTGGTTGGACATCTCTCACCTCTCTCGCCTCTCTGGTTTCTCTAGGCTGGCCCAGAAATTGTTCCATAGTTGTTTGACCACATTCAGCTCCTTCTTCCCGAAATATATGGAGCAATTGTATAAAGGAAGAATCACTGGCCACGAAGAAATCCCAAACCACAAATGTAGAACAAAATTTATCCAGACGACAAAGCCAGTAATATATCCTTTAATAAAAACACAAAAACCTCTCTAGTGCCATGGCATGAAAGCCTTCCAGGAGATAATACATACAGAGAAAAAAACATCTCTTATAAATGTACATCAATTATGATAAATCAATAAAACAATTAGCTAATACTATTAGCACTTTACAATAAATATTTCCAATTACATTCCTGGTTTAATCCACCAGGAGTCAGAGTGTTATACTTTAAAATAAAGATTGCGTCTTTAAACAGTAACTTGTTTTTTAAACAAGTTGTATTTGTTGCTGTAACTTGTTCAAGAATAAAGCCTCTTAAATCTGGATAAGCCCCCCATGCATATCATTAAAATGGGAAGCAATAGGGCTTTCTAATTTATTATTCTTGATATCTCTAATGTGTTCTTGCAATCTGACATTAAAAGACCTTTTACTCTCACCTATATAAAACAGATTGCATGGACACTTAAGAGCATAAACAATGCACACTGCATTACATGTGTACTCTGTTACCAGTCTATATTTCACACCGTTAATTTTATCAAAATATTTAATTACATATGGACAAACTGAACAGTTTCCACATGCCCAGGTGACTACCCTAGCAATTTCATGCCCCATGTTGACATCCGGTAAAGAAAAATTTGCATGGACTAACATGTCTTTTAAATTACGGCCTCTTTTGAACGAAATCAAAGGTGAATGCCATACATTATTTAATTTATATCTTTCCTTTGTCAAGAAGGACCAATAATATTTTATAACAGCCATAATTTCATCAGAAAGTATATTATATGAAGTAACAGAACCCCTTATCAGCTACTTTATGGCCCTTCCGAAAGGGTGACCAATCTTATTATCTAAATGGTAAGTGTCACCAAGACTAAGACTATTTAGGAGTGGTCTATACAGTGTCACCAAATACATATGCAAGTACGCTAAGAGCTTAAATATCTCTAAACAAACCAGCCACATTTAAAAGGTTTAAATATATTTAATAATAAATAATAAAAAAACAAGACAATACTCAATAATTCAACACAGTGAAACAGAGTTCAGAATCACAGGAAATTTTTTAAAACAACATTGCAGGACAGTCAAAAATAAATACAGAAAACATCTAAACTAATCTTCACTATATTCCTATCTATATCTAAAATAAATCACTTTTCCCAAGTTACTTATTATTAGCAAGACACAGGCAGAAGTGCTGATGAGTGGAATGTTTCTAGTTACAAGACAAAATACAAAATGCACAGACTCACTCTCTGAGATAGTTCTTAAATTAATAATTAGCTGGGATGACATCATTCTTTGTCACCTGTCTTCAGTTCCCAGGCTAACAGAAACTTAGAATTTATCACTTCTGTGTCAGGCATACTTATCTCTCAGAAGTTTGCCTAGAACTGGAAGTCATAAAACAGTTAAACACTTTTACATTTGAAACCTAGCAATTATTTCTGTTTCAAGACAATAGGAAAACCTCCAAATCTAGACATTGTGTTTGCTCTGAGCTGAAACAGAGATAACAGAATTGTAAAACAATTTCCACTTATTTTCTTGAGGTTTTGCAAGTTAACTCTGTATGTTCCAACTTCTGCCATTAAAACACACATCTGCACAGGTATATAGTTTTTACACATGTCTGCCCTTTTCCAGCAGGGTACACTGTGGTTACATTCTTGAAGCTGAGTACATAACATACAGTTCAGCACACACTTCTGCACCAGAAGATTAATATACACATAACACGTAGTTCTCTTACATTTGTAAGACAAGCCTATTGATCATATTAATATTCACAAATGACATATGATTATTTAGAAAATTCCAGATAGCTGAGCTGGCAGCCTCACACCATTAATGTCCTGGTATGCATCACCTTTGCCGGAGTTTTAAAGTAAAACAGTTAAAAACTTCAATGTTTCCCCTTCAAACTGATTGGTTAGGATACTTTTATGAAACCCAAAAGACTGTGCTAAAAAGCTATACAGCATCACTGTGAAAACTGGGATGAATTATTTCCCTAACTCATTTTTGTTGTAAGAAAAGAACACCAAGCTTTAACAGAATTTATCTCATGTGAGTTGCAATATAATAGTCATCCCTAAGGCTTGCAGGACATAACAAAGGAAATTTGGGAGGTGGAAAAAACTCATTCAAGAGTGTGATAGCACACTTTCCACTTTAATAGTTAAGGAACAAATGCAAAGGGCAAAGGAGGTGAATATATGTTTCATAATTAAAATGCTAGACTTGGGCAGTTTAAAACAGGAGACAATATGTTACTAAAACATTCCCTTGATGAAAATATGTTCCTAGGAAGATGGTATGGACCCCATGAGGTGGTAGCAAATCAAAACAACACACATTACAAAACCAGACAAACTGAAAACAATAGGAACTCATATATCACATAAATGTGTTAAAACAGATTAGAGAAGTTAAAACATTTATAGTGAGCTTAGGAACTGACATGGCATGATGTGGGTGGTTTCACAGAATTTTGTCCCTGCAGTCAGAAAGACAAAACTCTTTCTAAAGCCCATAAACAAGATGCAGAAGAGTTTTTAATAAGAAATAAAGGGATTTTCTGTGCTGCCAGATTTAATACAGCATCATATTAAAACTTTCCAAAGGGAAAAGGTAAACGTAAAACTGTCTAGGATACTAGGGTCCCAGTGAAAAGTGGTAAGTGTTTGGAGTAGGAGTTACTGAGGAGTCTCAGTGTGAATGCAACAGTCTGATTGTGTTTGTCCTTAAGCTGAACAGCCTCATAAGATTTCATCATTTCCAAAAACTAAAAGAAATATCCATATTGATACTTATTCAAGGCCTACAACTGATGAGCTCAGAGAGAAACTAGGCAAAGCAAGATTGTCGATCACCCTACATTTAACCAAGGGGTACTAGCAAATTCTACTCACCACAGAATACTAAGAAAAGACTGCCTTCTCCAGCCTTGAATGTGTTGATAATTATATAGTCTTTCCCTTTAGACTTTATTTATTCAGAAGATTGGGAGTCATATTTATGTAAAGTCCAAGCCATTTGCAAAGTCTCAATAAGTTCTAAAACTTTTGCAGTTATTGAGACTTTGCAAATGGACAATAACTCTCTGAATTAATAATTATACTAAAGAATTTGTGTATCTTAACCGTGATCTACATTTTTGCTTCAGGCCTATGTATATATTGTAAATAGTGTTTACTTTGTTAATATTTTGTCTTAAGAATTAGAATACTGTTTGTCATCTCTTGTCTTTTATTTTTCCTGGAAAATTTAATGAAATATTTGAATAAAGTCCAAGCCATGCTGGGTGCTTTAAAATAGACAGAACTTACAGCTAATGCTACTAAAAGAAAGCATACCTCTCAACAGTATAAATTTTTGCAGAATGTCCAGATTTTTGCCTCATATTTTTGATCTGTTCCTCATAAAATTTGTAGTTTTTTTGATTTTTCTGGCAAATAAATGAGGAGTGAATTCTCTATATAATGACAGACATTTGCGTTTCAGACTTCATAGCCTTCAGAAAATGCATGGTAACACAAGTCTTTTTATTCTAGCAACTTTCTAAGTTTGTAAGAAGAATATATAAAATTTGTCCCTATTTTTGGGGCTTTGTCCCCCCATTATTTTTGGCTTTGTCCAGATTTTTTGTGCCAAGAGGTTGAGTGCTATGAAACAAAGCTTTGTATGATAAAAGTCAGATACTAAGGGTATGTGATTGGCAGAAGGTAATTAGTCCCCAAACAACCAAGAAAGGAAAAGACAAATGCTAGCCTATACCCAGTACCAAATGACAAGTAAAAGTATTACTAGTATTAGCAGTAAAAGTATTGTTAGTATTAGCAGGCTACCATAAAAAGATTGTACTCAGATTTGCTACTGTATTCTGTCTTCGAACAGACTTTACTGAATGTAATGTATGTATCTAAATATGATGGATACTAGCAGAAGATATAGCTGTTAGCTAAATAAAGTCTACCTTGTGTTCAAATCCAGTCTTGGCTGTCCCTGACTTTATGAAACTCTTTGTTCTACACACTGATGCATCTGAAATATGTTTATGAGCTGTGTTTATCTCAGGAGGCAATTGCTGATAAATACCTGAATCTTCAACTTCAAGTAGCTAGCAAAGTAAAGCTGAAACCAGATACTCTGTCATTGAATGGGAAAGCATTGTTATTAAGTTGTCATTAGCTTCTTTACAATTTTTTAACTGGGACTAGCTTCATTTTGGTAAATGACCATGTACCTCTGCAGTGGCTGTACATGCAAAATGGTGTTAGCATGAAATTATGTAATCAAGCTTTGTCACCATCATTTCATTACTGACATAAGACTGGCAACAGCCAGAAAAATGCAGATGAGTTATTTCAGTCACATACAACCAGGAGTTCTTGGCTGGGAGGGAGTCATTGTGTCAAAGTGGTTGTCTTATTTGGAAAAGTGTCATATGTGTACTATATAATACAGTATAAACTTTATGACGGTGCATGATCAGTACATTATGGTTGTAAAAAGTGTTGTGATATGACAAACTAGTGTGACTGACCTGGAAAAATACTGTTAAAAGAAAAGATTGTAGAATACAATGTCAGGGGCATTTGCATTTCACAGAATAGGCTTTATGATGAGTGGAAAATCTTGGAGGAACATTAAAGTTGGGAACACAAGAAGACTAACTTAAGATTAACTAAAATTTACTCAAGGAACACCAGTACTCTAACTGTGGATCAAGGAGTACCAGGAACATAACTTTGAATATTTGGAGCTTTTAAGGCAGTTTGACTAGATCTGCAACACCACACTTATGAACAGTAAAGGAATCTTATGTTTCATTGGTGGACTAATAAACACAGGGCTAAACTGTAAGAAAGCAGAAGTATGCTAATCAAAAGTACCTTTCTTTTCTTTTAAGTTGAAAATTAACATTTATTTGACTAGTTCACTATAAGTAAACTGGATTTAAACTGAAACAAGTCCCAAATGTATTCCACTCTTGATACAGTACCTAGCCATAAGTAGATTGCCTAAACATGGGCACTGACATGTATAATTAAAAAAATACCTGGCCTATTACCATCTTACCCCTATCATTCAAAGATTTTCATCTTCCTACCTATATAATACTTTGTACACACACACACACACACACACACACACACACACACACACACACACACACACACACACACACACACACAAAGTTAAAACTGTCATCTAAATAGAGGCTGGGAACCAACATGACCAATTCTACCAGACCTGATTAGGGCATGCATCTTGTTATTGAAAGAAAAATGATGGAGCTTAAGGTCAGCAAGGAGTGCATTCCATCAGGCTGTAGGGTTGGGTGATTTAACAAATTTAGTTTTGGTGCAGACTATTTTTAAAGGGTGGAGGAGGCAGGCACCTAATAGGAGAGACAAGAGGTACCCAGTAGGGTCATCCATCAGTACTACAGAAATTGTGGGTTGTTATTCCAAAGGTATGATCATGAGCATATGACATAATGTTGTTTAAGTTTGCTTGTCTGTTGTCATTCTATGGGGCCTTAAGATGGTCAGAGATCATTCAACCAAACAAGAAGGAAGGTCAGCAGACAGTGTTGCCATTGGTTCATGTACAAATATCAGGAGAGGATACTTGGGTTTACGAGGATAAATCCAAAGCAGATCAAGAGGGGAAGAGGTCAGTGGGTGAGAGTGCTCACCTCAAAAAGTTTGGATTAGTCTTGAGTTCAGTGTTGGTGGAATATCAAAACGAGATGAGTATGCAATCAGGCCCGTTATTTTGTCATCAACACGGGAACCTTCTCACACAGTATCAACTGAGGACAGTTTTACAGGAAGTAGTGAAGCTGAGTGACTTGAACACAGAGAGATACACATTACACTCATTTCAGATAGGAGCACATTATATGCACACAGAATGAGAGCATCACAGGCTGACATCAAGAGGATGGGCAAGTGAAGTTCAATGCATATAAAGGTTATGTTAGACATGATTAGCTTTAATTCTTGTTTTTGTGTTGCAGCTCACATATTGCTACATTTGGCTAGTGGGTCATCCATTTATCTGGATGCTCCATCACTGGTTGCAGGGAAAGTCCTCACATATTGCTACATTTGGCTAGTGGGTCATTAATTTATCTGGATGCTCCATCACTTGTTCCAGGGCAAGTCAGACTCATCTTTCCCAAGGCAGAATCATGAAACTTATCAGACAATGTGGCTTGGGATGTCAGTCATGAAATGCCATCAACTTAGGGTGGTGTTGCAGGAAGCAGCTAGAGTGGACAAGCCCCCAGAAGCTATTGTGTTGTATTTGGGTGGAAATGATATATGCCAGTTTCTGATTCAACATCTGGTTGTTTTGATCATGCAGGAGCTAAACTATATGCATGCATGTTGGCTTCAGACTATTATTTGTTGGTTAGATGTGTTTCAGAGAAGAAAGTGCAAGGGGATAGATCCATTACAGCAGTAGAGAGGATGAGACATAGAGTTAATAATACCATGACAAGTTATTGATGAACTTCCAGGACTGTACATATGTCACTCTAGTAATCAGGTCAGTTGGTCAGACAGATATGACAGGGACGTGGATCATTTATTAGAGGAAGGTAAGCAGGTCTTTTATGTAGAGTTACAGGTAGATGTAGTAAGAATGGACCTGCATTTATGGTGATAAGAGTTGAGCTTAGTGATGGAAGTCTGGAATGATAAGTTAGGCCAAGGTATATGGGGTGGGTCTCAGGACAATTTAAATGGGTCTTCCACAGACCAGGCAGCCCCAAAGGGATGTTGCCAGGAGAATACCCAGCCAAGCAATGGCTCTTTGGAAGATTATAAAGCGGTCCCAAAAAAGTAAGTGAAATTGTTATACTGTAGGTATGCTGAATCGGAAGGACCAGATATCAACAGTGCTGTCTGTTGTTCTGTAGTGTTTATATGCAAAGCTATGAGGTAGAGAAATGGCTTCTCTGAAATTCCTGCCTTGTACAATTCTGCATATAATTGGCCTCAATCAGTCAGGGGTAATTGGCAGTAATTGGCAATAAACACATGGCTGCAGTCATTTAATCCATTTGATGTCTGAGTTCCATTAATGCAATAATTGTGATGCTTGAGTTAAATGCAGTGTGCTGATTTGATCATGTAATGTGTTTTTCATGGTAGAATATATTACTGCAGCAAATGGCAGATACAGGTAATGAACTTTGGTCAAACAATAGTTAATTTAATTGTGAGATTAGTGAGGGGCAGGAAGAGCTGTACCAGTTTCAGACAAGTCCACTTTTGAGGATGCTTATTTATAAAATTCTGCAGAAGGTATGTAAACAATACAGCTTATGCAGTCAAATCCTTTTGAAATGAATGGAAGCAGTACTGCAGGAAAAAAACAGATAAGCAAAATATGCAGGCAGCTGGCTTGTGCAATACATGAAACTACATGTCCTGTGGAATGATACAACTCAGTTTTATGACTTTCAGCTTTATCGCATTTCATAAAAACTGCTCTTTAAACTTACACTGCAAGATATCTGAATCACTTTGTATGAAACTGGAGGCTGAGGGAAATGAACATGTATCTTTGGGATAACACATTACCAGCTAATAAAATTAAGACTATGCAACATATATAGTATGTGTGCTTACAGATTTCATTCAGAGATGACTATGCTTCTGCCTTAGCAGATAATATATTTCTAAGGATGTGCTAACTATGTATACTACTGTTTTTTGCTACTATGTTAAAAGGCTACATCGAAAGACAGGTATACAGTGTGTTCTTCATGCACACCTGTTTTAATGAGCACCTTTACCTACAGGAAATGTAAATTCATGTTGCTTCTGCTTTGCCAGTATGTGTAGCCTCAATGTATGCCAGCAACATGTTATACATTATAATATGTGCAATTAATGTGTATTCTACTCTGTCTGATTGGTACATAAGCCTTGTCATGCCATGACAGGTTTCCAGACTTCTGCCCTTAATAATTTCCATGTAAAGTTTCTTTGATTTCTCTGCAGAAAAACCTTAGAAATTACTTCTGCTTTGGCTTTCTTTTTTCTAAACAAAGTAGTGTCAGTCTTATGTACCAGTCATGACAACTGCAAATTTTTCAGGAGAACAGAGCTGGCTGTATGTCAGGCTGAAGAAGAAAAACAGCCTCTTTCCTGCAATTAATCAAAGATGGGAGCGGAGAACTGACTTTGAATGAGAGCAGCTCTGCCACTTTAAATCAGGTATAGCTGTTATTACATGTGTTGCCACACTCGAATCCAACAAATTACAGCTGTTGTAAAAAGCAATGAAATGTACTGCCTATACTGCCTACAAAAAATGCACCAGAAAATCAGACTGTTAGGTAAGTAATGCCATTTAAATAAATACTAGTATTTTCAGACATTAATGAGCAAAAATATTATTCACTTCACAAACCTTTATAAGCAGTGCACACTTCCTTGTCTCTATTAAAACAATTTCTGAAGTGAAACTCACCTGCCAAGCATACATGCATGCAGTGCAATTACTTGCATCACACCTTTCATCAGTAAGTGCTGATGCAAACTCCAATGCCCTCTTTGATGTACACTGGTAGTTCCCTAAAGAATTATCAGCAGCAGCAGCCCCCTTTTTCCCATTTTTTACATGGGGATGGGAAGTTGTCAGCTGTCACTGTCTCTCTTTTCAAGGCCACTTTCCTACCTTCCTTGACACTCATGCCTGACTGTCACAGGTCTTCTCTCACACAATCCATCCACCTCTTTGCTGGATGCACTTGTTTCCTCTTGCCTTCTTCCTGTATGCCCCAAATCTTCTTCACCAGATTGTTTTCTGCTTTTTTTGCACATGTTCAAACCATCATAATCTATTCTCTTTGACCTTTTCTACAATTGGAGAACTTTGACTTCTGCTCTTATGCCCATATTTATTTGTCTGTCTCACAGTGTGCATCCTAACACCCAATTCAGGCACTCTATCTCTATCACTTCTAACTTCTTCAGCTGCTGTGCCTTCACTGTCCAGGGTTCTGTCCCAAGCAATAGTACTAGTTGCATCACTGTTTTGTACACCAAACTTTTCAGCATCTTTGGCATTCTTCTGTCATATATTACATCTGGCACTGTACCAGTCGGCTGCAGCCCCTCTGATTCTAGCTTTGACCTCCACAGTCAGATTTCCCTTCTCCAAAACCATCCCTCTAAGATACTTGAGGCCTATCACAATTCTCATCTTCTTCAGATTTCTCCAATTTACTGCCATTGCAACTGTCTTATCTGTACTCAGTTTCATCCCATGTGCCTTCAGTTTTGCATTCCATTCCACTATTCTTTGCTGAAGTTTTTGCTCAGAGTCTGTCTGTAATGTCACATAATCTGCATACAGCAACTTTCTTGATCTGTCCCATTGGCCTGTTTCTTAATGCAGTCCATCACCAGTATGAACAGCGGCGAGCTCAGAGCTGAACCTTGATACCCAACCATTCCCATGGAGAACCCATCTGTGAGAACAAAATCTGTTTGTATTGAGTCATTGGGTCATTGTACATAGCTTGCATTCTACCAGTGTTTCTGGGACTTTGAACCACAACAGGACTGCCCAAACCAGCTTTGTTGGGACCTTGTCATATGCTTTCTCCAAGTCAAGGAATGCCCACTTGGATTATTTCCTCATATCTAACTTTGTCTCAAGGATTTGTTTCACTGCAAACATTAGGTCATTTGTACTCCATCTTGAACTGAATCCAAACTGTCCATGTCCTATCTTGCTTTCTACTACTGTGCATAGTCATTTATCAGTCACCCTCTACAGAACTGTCATGCAGTATGACAGCAGTTTGACATCTCTGTACTGCCCACAGTTGTGAGTGTCTCGTTTGTTCTTGAACACTGACACTAGTATGGTTATTCTCCGGTCATCTGGGATGCACCTTTTTTTCCAAACTGCTATGAGTACCTCCAGGAACCATTTCTCTCCTATCTTACCCAATATCTTTATCATATCTTCTGTGACCTCATCTGACCCTGCTGCTTTCTCCTGACTTCATTTTCTTTAGTATTGTTTTTTTACCTCAAATTTTTTTTATTTTCAATTAAAATAACATTTACATAATATTTTTAAATATAATTTTAAACAACTATATACAATATTTCCAATAGCCTGACTTTCAATTATATACGCTGTATTTTATTAAATATAGAATTAGCAGATCGGTTATCAGAGATACAATATTGATTATTGCAGAGTGTCCAACAAAGATATAACTTTCTTCCAAGGATTATTTACCAATGGCCTGGGATAGATTCGCAGTTCTTTGATTTTTATTTCCATCGATGCAGTTGTCTTCAGTAAAGTGTAGAATTCTTCCAAGGTCGGCGGTGTATTTGAATTTCACCTTCTGGTTACACATTTCCTAGATATAGCAAGTATTGTCCATAACAAATACATATTTGTCTTATTCAGGTAGGGACCTTCATTTACATTTAGTATAATCAATACTTTAGTTAAGGTAAAGGATTCATTAAATAAAGCTTTTAAAAAATGATTGATTCCATTCCAAAATGGTTTAATTTTATTACATTCATAAAAAATATGAATCCAGTCTGCTTTATTTGACTTTTTACACTTTCAGCAAAAAACATTTGTAGTAGTACTGATCTTTTTAATTCTATCTGGTGTTAAAAATGCTCTATGCAAGTATTTCCAGTTAAATATTTTCCAGTACTGTGTGTTAGAGGTGTAATTAACTGATAGTAAGATGTTAGTTTTAATTTCCTTCTGTTAACTGCAATGAGTGACCTTTTGTTAAGAACTGCCAGTATGATGGTTTGGGAATTGTTTTATATGTTATTAACTATATAGAATTGAAATGGAATTTTTCTTTTCTCAACTATTATATATGAATTCATACAGAAAATTTATTAGATTTGTAATATCTTTAAATGAGGAATTATTAATTAATCTGCATAAATCTTGAGTGTACATTAGAATGCTTTGCAAGGTTAACCGTCCTGTGTTGGAATATTGTAAGCAGTTTTTATCATATGTATATCTAAAACATTTAATTTATTTACACATTGAAACCAGCATAAGAATCCATTTTGTTCCCAGGAGGTTATTGTTTCCCTATATATTTTGTGAGAAAAGTTCTTAGTGATGGTAAATAGGGTTAAAAGGTCAAACCAAAGTTTTAGATCTATGTTTGCAATGATAAGTTTCCTAAAGGAATTGATGTAATGATTAATCAGTGTTGATTTAGAATGTTTTGTTATATTATATTGTATACTTATGCATACTATGTACCAGGGTTTGTTTGATTTGTCTACTATTAAAACTGTTTTTAACAGATTAAATTCATGTGTTAATATAGCCAGTTGGCTAAATAATTTGGGTTTATCCAGTCTACTGAGTTTTAAGCACAGATACTTTTATATATGTTTCTATTTCTGGGAAGTTCAATCCTCCTTGTTTCCAGGGTCTAATGTGATGAGTTAGAGCTACTCTATTCTTTTTGGGATACCATAAAAAATTTATTAAACATGAGTTTATTTCTTTAAGAATGCATCTTTCAGGAATTAGCTGTATTGCTAATGCTACATATAGTATTTTTGGCAATAAGACCATTTTTATTAATTGCAATCTGTCTTCAAAATTTAATATAATTTTGTTCTACTTTTCTATATATATTTTTATTGTTTCAATAATGTTTTTATAATGTATTAATATTGGTTAGTTTATATTTTTGCATTACACTATTCCTAAATAATTTAGTGTACGTTCTTGTTTTCCTATGATGGATTTATCTGTAACGTGTAGTTCTTTTTTCTTATTTAAAAATAGAAATTTTGATTTGATCTATTAAAGTGTAGACCTGAAATCTTATAAAATGTCTCCATTACTTCTTCTAGCTCTCCTAATGACTCTCTGGAATTTGATAGGGTTAATAAAATATCATCAGCAAAAAGCACTATCTTAGATAAGTACTGGTCATAGACTTCTATTCCTTTTATTCTTGGATTAATTTGTATTATTTCTGCAAGTATTTCTATAGCCAAATCAAATAAAATAGGAGAAAGGGGGCATCCTTGTTTTATACTTTTAATTATATGGATAGATTCTGAGGTGAAATGACTTAATTTAATGTAGGCTAAGTTATTAATATATATGTTTTTAGTAATAAGATGAAGGGAGGAGGAATTTGAAATAATGCTAAAGTTTTAAGTAGATATTCCCAGTTGAGGAAATCAAAGGCTTTTTCTATGTCTAATCCGATTACGAGTGTTTCTCTATCTTCTTTATTCACATAATCTATAAGAGTAATTATCTTTTTAATATTATCATGTGCGTGCCTGTTATATAAAAACCCAGTTTGATCATTAGTAATTGTCTTTGAAAGTGGGATTTTCATTCTGTTACCTGGGATTGACATGAGAATTTCGTAATCATTATTCAGTAATGATATAGGTCTGTATGAGGTGCAAAGGTCTAATGGTTTATTATCTTTTAGAATTGGTGTGACGAGAGAATATTTCCATGAGGGTGGTATTTTTGGTTCTGACTGGACTTCTAGCAAAGTTTTATGAAAAAGGGAGATTGCTGTTGAAGGGAAGAGTTTGTATATTTCTGTAATTATACCATCTATCCCTAGAGCTTTGTTAGATTTACTTTCTTTTATCTTATCAGCAATTTCTTTGTAGGATATAGGTTTTTGTAGGTCTAGTTTTAAGTTTTTAGGATTTTTTTTTATATTGATAAGGTTTGTATCTAAGTTTATTTGGTTGGTATCTAAATCTTCTTTTTTGAAGTGTTCCATATAATGGAACCAAAATGCTTCAAGGATGTCTCCTATATCTGATACTTTTTCCCCTTTCTTTTCATGATATATACTACTAATGTTATTTGCTTTGGATTGTATTTTAATTCTTGTAGATAAGTTATGTAGGTATCTGGGGGAGGTGGCTAATAGGTTCATAGGTTCATAGGTCCATACTAGGCTATCTGCCCTAGGGCATTTATAAGCCTAGCCAGAGTGTGTTTGGCTTTCGCCACCCATTTTAAATTAATTTTGCTATGCCCTTTTTCGAGGTTAGTATACTGTGCCTGTCTAACAGTGACACAGAAGTGATACCCGGGGTAAACCTACGATCTCCCATCCACTCATCAAGATTCCTCTTGAAGAGAGTCAATGAGGGACTCTGCCTAACCTGGACTGGGATTTTATTCCAGAGTGAAGGGAGCCTCTGGGTTATGAATCTGTCCCTCCAGCATGTCCTATTTATTTCAGTGCTCAGGTTCAAGTCTCTCGAGTGCGTAGCTCGATGGGATTTTGATTTTCTGAGGTGCAGCATGTCCATTAATTCCGGGTTGGACATGGCTTTATACGTCAGGCAGAGATTGCCTCTGAGCAGGCGGTATGCCACTGAGTAGAGCTGGAGTTTCTTTAACTGGGAAACATATAGCATCTGTTTGAGCCCTTTGATCCTCTTGGTGAGGTACTTTTGGGTTCTTTCCAGTTGCTGCAGGTGTCTGGTAAGGTACATCCCAAAAGGGGCATTGTACTCAATTATGGGCCTGATGAGGGATGAGTAAAGAGGCACGATGACCTCCCCTGATCTAGATGTGAATCCCTTCATGATTAGGTGGGCTATATAAAATGTTTTTCTAACCACTTTGCCCACATGGTTGTCAAATGAGAAATTGCTATCAACTTGGGTCCCCAGGTCCCTAATTACTTCTTCCATACTTAATGGATTACCACCTATGTGGTAATTTGTGGGCACTTTGTTTTTGCCAAAGGGGATGACTATACACTTTTTGGTGTTTAGCTTGAGGCCATGGCTTTGTTGTTTCTATGAGGCCCTTTTGGAGGATGCTTGTGTGGGTTGGAGAGTCGATTATGGCACCCAGTTTGCAGTCATCTGCGAACTTGGTCAGCCACAGTCCTTCCGTGTTGGCCTGTACCTCCGAGAAATATATACAGAACAAGAGAGGTCCCAGGACTGAGCCTTGTGGGACACCACTTGTAACTGGTTTGGAGTCTGACATGGCTCCAGTAATTCTAACCATGTGGGTTCTGTCCTTGAGCCAGTTTGCAACCCATCTAGTGACATAGGGGTTTATATTTAAGCTGGTGAGCTTATCTATAATGCCCGAGTGGAGTACTGTATCGAAGGCTTTTGCGAGGTCCAGGTAGGCTGTGTGGACCACCTTCCCCTTGTCAATGGCCTTGGTGACTGTTTCATAGAAATCGACCAGGTTTAAGAGGCAGGATCTGCCCTTAACAAAGCCAAACTGGGTAGGATCCAGTGTCTGTAGGTCCCCAATATCTTTATTTATGAGGTCCATGATGATCCTTTCCATAGCTTTGCAGACCAAGCTAGTCAGGCTTATGGGGCGATAGTTTCCAGGATCCGTTGAGGCACCACCTTTGTGAAGAGGGACCACTGTTGCTGTACGCCACTCTTTGGTTTCATATCCTGTAGTAAGACTGAGATTGAACAGTAGTTTTATGTTTGGGTTTAGCTCTTCTTGGAGTTCATGTAGGACGCAGCCCGGGACACCGTCTGGTCCCATTGATGCTGTGTTTTTTGCTTTGGAGAGGGCGGCTCTTACCTGAGCATCTGAGATGTCAGGTGGGCAGCACTCTACTGGGATAGATATTTGCCTTTTTGGTGGGGAGGGGGGGGAGAAGTTAGCGCTGAACCTGTCAGCTAGAATGTTGGCAATGTCTATGGGTTCGGTGTATTTGTTGTCATTTTGGACTAATTCTGAGCATATCTGGGAATTCCCACCCAGGTTCCTAACATAACTAAAGAAAGCCTTGTGATTATCCATAGTGTCCTGTGCAATTTTTCTCTTGAAGCTGGCCTTAGACGATTTTATGAGTGCCCATAGTTTTTTGCTAATACTGATCAGAGATGCCTTCCCTTTTTGGGATTTTGCTCTATCATGTAGTAGCTTCCTCCTTCTATTGTATAGTTTATTTATGGCTGAGGTCCACCAGATAGGACGTCTGCCTTTGGAGGATTGGGTCTTGGTTTTATTTGGGATTGCATGATCCATGCATTCCTGAAGGTGTTCATAGAATGCGTTTATAAAGGATTCTGCGGTCTGGGATGTATTTTCCACAGGCCCGGGGGCTTTGAAGGATTCCACCTTGGTTTTGAGGAGCGTGAAATTTGCTTTAGAGAAGTTTTTCACTGTGGTTTTCTGGGCAGGGGTGGGGTTGGGATGTGAATATCCAGTGAGATTAGTTTATGGTCTGATCTTACCAGTGAGGGATAGACTTCTGGTCTGGAGCATAGAGTCCCCATGTTAGTGATGATCAGGTCCAGTATGTTTTCCCCTCTTGTGGGAGTGGTAACAAGTTGTTCCATAGCATTTGAGTTTATAAATTCTAGGAACCTTTGGGCTAGAGTGTTGGAGCTAGAGTAATGCTCCCATTCTATGTTTGGGTAGTTGAGGTCGCCCAATATAATGATGTTTGGAGAGACCTTCATATTTTCCAGTGTTCTCAGGAAGGCCGAGTGGGGTTCCTGGGTTTGGAAGGGTGGTCTGTAGCAGGCTATAAACTGGAAGGCAGCTTTACCCACTGTTAGTTGCACATGGATAGTCTCTGATGCTTCGTGCTGTGCCACCAACCTGGAGGTGTGGTTATCTTTGACAAATATTGATACTCCCCCTCATTTTCTGGTTCGGTGCAAGTTTTGGTGCCGAAAAGCATGGTATGAGGTATAATCTGGTAGTGCTGGGGTGCTCTCGGGAGCCTTGAACCAGGCTTCTGTTACTGCACAGATATCAATGTTCTCCATGCTAAGGAGAGTTTCGAGTGCGTGCATCTTGAGGTTTAGACTTCTGGCGTTGAGTAGCATTACTCTTAGTTTCTTATCCCTTGTGATACCTATGGAGGTGGGTTTGTCTTTTGAGCCTTGCCTAAAAAAGGCACTATGGGTGTAGCAAGAACCTTTGCCAATATCCAAAAGCCCAGGGGTGACAGGTGCAAGCTGTTCCTAGCGAAGCATCGTGGCTTGTACAGCATATCATCCCAAGCTGACAGGCATTGGATCACCTTTGAATGACACCAGTACTTCAGTCAATTGTTGAAATTGATCATCTTGCCTTGATATTGTGGCATCATTCTTGGTGAGGGTAAGATGCTACTCAAGGTCAGGGTCATACTGTCTTAGGCTACATGCTCAGAGAGCTCCTTTCTGTCTCTTTTCATGTAGTCCAGGGAGGTATGTGTCAGGTCATTCACACCAGCATGGACAATGAGTGAGTCATATTTGTACTTGCCTTGGAGTGACTTGAGTGCTTGTGTTATGTGGTGGGTCATAGTGCCCGACAGGCTGCTCACTGTGACCCTCTCCTCGTTCAGCCTGGTGAACGTGACGTCATTGTGCCTGATGATAGAGTCACCTATTACATGTGTATGAGATTTGTTGTTCACTGTTAAGGGCTGTGGGTGTTCACACATTGGCTTTGTGAGATATGTGTTGCACGTGTTTTGTTTTGGAGTAGCGGTTGCTTGCGTGTCTGCTTTGGAGGTCTCTGCTGCTTAGGCAGATCTTTATTTTGAGCCTCTGAGTATGTTTTTGTGTGATTTATGTGTTTGTTTTGCTGTCGTGGTAGGTCTATGTGAGACTGAAATTGTAGTGAGTGTGGTTTCCTTCTCCTCCTGACTGGTTATGGCAGTATTGAGTAGAGAGAGCCTAGCCTCCAGTTTGGTATATGGTTGCATCACTCACATGTGTTTGAATTTATTGTTAGGAGAAGGGGGTTGTCTGTGTACATGAGGCTGTTATAACATTGCCTCTGGATTACCACACTCACCAGCTGGACTGGAGAGGAGATTGACAACTGACCTTTGGACATGCTAGAATACTATTGCGAATTCCGTAATAATTGAAAACAAGGTCCAGTGGGGAGTGAGGGTGTACTGATATTAATTTCTACTGCTGACTGATATAATAGCTTCATTGAGCAAGTGCCAGGTAACTTAAGTGCAATGTGTTACAATTAACTAAATGCAAAAATGACAAGCAGTCACTTTCTTTCAAGTGTAACAAGGAAATAAGTACAGTAAGCAATGCAGATATCAGTAGTGATTCACAGAAGTGCTGAGAAGCTGTGTATTATGTGGAACAAATAACAAGCATATAAACAAAGCTAGATTCAGGAGGCTTGGATGTAGTGTATGCTACAGCAAACAAGGTGTACCAATGTCAGTAAGATACAGTTCAAATATGCAGGCACTATAGACCTTAAACCAGAAGTTCCCAGCTATGAATGGCAGAGTACAGCCTATTCTCACACAAGAGTGCAGACCACAAACCTTGTTAATGTTAAATAACTGGCCTGAAGGCCAACTGCTTATACCAGAACTAATACACTTGGACACTGGGCTCTCAATCAGCAGTTCCCAACTTAGAAGGATGAAAGCTACCTGTCCTGCCACCACAGTGCTTGCCACAAACCTTCCTAATGTAAAACAACTGGTCTGAAGGCCAAGTGCTTAAACCAAAAGACTTAGAATGATAGCTACACTTTAATCAAGTTACAACCAAGCAGTAATAAGTACAATTTAATACTTCATGTATAGACTGTGTACCATATATTGCTGACATACTCTGCTGATATCCTGTTTGTGTAGTTTTCCAGGGGGATATGGCTCCAAAAAGGAACCCTGCATACTCTGCTGCAGAGGATGAAGTGATCCACCAGAGCCTGGTGCATGACTATGCCATCCTGTTTTCACACACCACCCAAAATCAGCAGGAGAGGTCTGCACTGTGGCAAAACCTTGTCAGCAGGATAAATGATGTTGGCATGCATGATAGGACATATGAGCAGGTGAGACATCACTGCAGTGATTTGATTAGAAATGTCCGCCAGCGTGCTGCAGATATCCGCAGGCAACAGGTTGCCACAGGTGGGGGGGTGGCCACACATCCTCCCCTCACCAGACAGGAGGGGCTACTGATAAGTGTTGTGGATCCAGCCCCAGAACAACAGCAGCATCAGACTTGCATCCTGATGGAGGTTGGATCCACACAGCAGCAAGACACTGAGTGTGCAGGTAAGATGCCATATGTACATATGACTGTTCTGTACACTGTTACTTCATGCATGCATAAGGTGTGCACGTGGTATGTATCTGTCATCATGATATGTAATTGTGCATTGTGGATCACTAGTGATATCTGCATTGCTTACTGTACTTATTTCCTTGTTTCACTTGAAAGAAAGTTACTGTTTGTCGTTTTTGCATTTAGTTACTTGTAACACATTGCACTCAAGTTACCTGGCACTTGCTCACTAAAGCAATTATATAAGTCAGCACTAAAAATTAAAAGCACTACACCCTCACTCCCCACTGGCCCTTGTTTTCAATTAAGGATTTCCCAATATTATTCTAGCATGTCCAAAGGTCAGTTGTCAATCTCCTCTCCGGTCCAGCTGGTGAATCTGGGAATCTTGAGGCAATGTTATAACTGCCTCATGTACACAGACAACCCTCTCCTCCTCCCACATAACACAAATACTTTGAGAGATGCAGCTATTTAGCCAAACTGGAGGCTGAGCTCTCTCAACTCAGGACTGGCAAGACCAGACAGGAGGAGAAGGCAACTACACACACCACAAAACCAGCCTCACATAATGCTACCACTCCACTGAATCAAACACATAAACACACAAAGACATACTCGGAGGCTCTGAGTAAAAATTTACCTAAACAGCAGAGGCCTCCAAAGCAGACACCCAAACAACTGCTACCTCAAGACACCCCACAAGCAACACATAAACCACAAAAGCAGTGTGCAAAGCAGTCACAGCCCTTAAGGCCAAATACAACACCAAACATACTTGTCATAGGTGACTCCATAGTCAGACACACTGACGTCCCACTCACCAGGCTGAACAAGGAGAGGGTCAAAGTGGCGTACGGCAACTGTGGTCCCACTCCACAAAGGTGGTGCCTCTACGGACCCTGGTAATTACCGCTCCATAAGCTTAACAAGTCTAGTCTGCAAAGCTATGGAGAGGATCATAATGGAGCTCATAAACAAAGATATAGGGGACTTGCAGACATTGGACCCGACCCAGTTTGGCTTTGTCAAGGGAAGATCATGCCTTTTGAACTTGGTTGACTTCTTCGAAACAGTCACCAAGGCCATTGATGAGGGAAAGGCAGTCCATACAGCCTACCTTGACCTTGCAAAGGCTTTCGACACAATACCCCACTCGGGTATTGTAGAAAAACTTACCAGCTTAAATGTAAACCCATATGTCACAAGATGGGTTGCAAACTGGCTTAAGGACAGAACCCACAGGGTTAGAGTTGCTGGCGCTGTGTCAGACTCCAAGCCGGTCACAAGTGGTGTCCCACAGGGCTCGGTCCTTGGCCCCTATTGTTTGGCATCTACTTCTCAGAAGTACAGGCCAACATGGGAGGACTTTGGCTGACAAAGTTTGCAGACGACTGCAAACTGGGCACCATAGTGGAAAGTGCATCGGACACGGATATCCTTCAGAAGGGACTCACGGAAACAGATAGCTGGTGCCAGAGCCATGGCCTGAAGTTAAACGCCAAAAATGTATAGTCATACCCTTCGGGAAAAACAAGGTAACCCCAAGCTACCATATAGGTGGCAATCCACTAAGCACAGAAGAGGTTATCAGGGACCTGGGGACCCAGGTTGACAGTGGCCTTTCTTTGACACTCACATTGCTAAAGTGGTTAGAAAGACCTTCTACATTGCCCACCTGATCATGAAGGGATTCACATCCAGATCTAGTGAGGTCATTGTTCCCCTGTACTCTTCACTTATCAGACCAATGATCGAGTACAATGCCCCATTCGGGATGTATCTCACCCGACATCTGCAGCAATTGGAGAGACCCCAAAAGTTCCTCACCAAAAGGATAAAGGGACTCCAAAATCTGTCATATGCTGCCAGATTGAAGAAACTCCAGCTCTATTCAGTCGCATACCGTCTGCTCAGAGGTGACATGTGCCTGACATACAAGGCCATGTCCAACCCGGAATTAATGGACATGCTCCACCTCAAAAATCCAAATCCACCAAAACCACTAGAGCAAGCGACTTAAACCTTAGCACGGATATAAATAGGACGTGCTGGAGGGATAGATTTATCACTCAGAGACTCCCTATGCTGTGGAATAAAATCCCGGTCCATGTGAGGCAGAGCACCTCGCTGACTCTGTTCAAGAGAAATCTAGACCTGTGGATGGGAGATCGTAGGTTTACCCCAGGAATCATCTCTGTGTCACTGCTGGACAGAGGCACAACAAACTAATGGGCACAGTATTTTTTCATATAAGGGTTGGCGTAAGCCACAATAATTTGGGCTAGGCTTATAAATGCCTTAGGGCAGATAGCCTAGTATAAACCTATGAACCTATGAACCTATGTGTGATATTGGCATCATGAGCAGCTGATGTGTATAAGGGAACTGTTGTACTACTGTACTGTATCATATGCAAAAACAATGGCACACTTGTGCCCACTGACATTACTTTCCTCATATTTCCAGGTCCCTCCCATCTAGCAACGAGGTAGGCCATACATGCTGGTGAGTGTGTTTATCATTACCTGAAAAACTATTTATAATACTAGTAAGAGTAGTGTAACTCAGTAGTATACATGCTGGTGAGTGTGTTTAATAATACCTGCAATACTCAAGTTAATACTAGTAAGAGTAGTATAACTCAGTACTGATGTGTGTGTGTACTGTGGGGTGTGCATGTGTGCAAATGTGCCTGTGCCCATGTGTGCATGTGTGTGTGTGTGTCCATGAGTGCATGTGTCCATTTCTGAATGTGTGCATTTGTATTGAAGTGCATCACCATAAAATATGTCTTGAGACTGTAATCTGTATTCCCTGTTTTCCTCCCGTAGGTTCTGCTCTGGTGACCTGCAGCAGGGAACCTGAATCTTGTGCCCCAGGCACTGATGATGAGGAAATGTCTATAATGGTGCAGGAAGGTGTGTCTGGGTCCGCCCAATTGACAGTACACAGCTGTCAACCCCTTCAATGTGCACAGTCATCCTGCCGTTACATCCTTTGTCACCATTGTCCCTAGGTGATGGACAGTATGCATTGGGCATAGATCACGGTAATGTGGTACCTGTGGTACATGCATTCCCACAAAGCAGCCATGAGCAGGGTCCTCCAATGGTACCACGCAGACAGTCACCCATGGGTTCTCGTGGGGGCATCCGTGGCCGTACTGCCTCTGGCCGACATGCCCAAGGAGGTATGTCACCCTCCACTATGTTTCGGACAGTTATGCAGGCACAGGCGCATATGGAAAGGTACAGCAGACAGGGTCTGAGGGAGCTGACAGCATGTCGCACAGCCATGACAGATGGCATGCGTGACATTGCGAATGCTATTCGTAATTTCACAGATGTCATTGACAGACGTTGTGGGGACATACAACAGCTGCTCCACAACCAGATGTCCATGGGCCAGGGCGATGGTGTGTGTTTGTGGTGTCGACGTGGCCGTATGCCAGCAACAGCACCAGCTGGCAGTCGCCACGGATGACAACAGGCCCACTCACGCACCTCAAGTGCCAGCAGCAGCCCCAGCAATGCTGGGTTAGTGCTGTCATCAGGACGCCCCAGGAGACCACGTGCACGTGGCTCTGGACAGTCCCAACAGGGAACTGTGTCCAGTCAACACACACCCACTTCCGATGACAGTACCCAGTCTGGGTTAGTACCGGATACGGTCCGTAGCACCCCTGCCAGGCACAGGTACTGTGTCCGTGCCCACAGACACTGATCTGGATGACCTGACAGGTGCAGTCTGTGGCTGTCCACAAAACCCTGTACATGGCAGCCATTATGTGGGACTGTGTGCGTGCTTACACACATGCAGAAATTTAACACCTAGGGCAAACACATACACACATACACTGCACCAACACTGGTCCACCCTGTACTGCTGCCCCTCACAAACACACATACACACACATGTCAATTGGTGTTACCAGTGGCTGGCTTGGGCATACCTAACCCACACCCTGTGCATATGATGACACTGTGCCACCTCCTGCATACTACAACATCAGTGCAGGAAAAGGTAAACACGTTGCTGATGCACAGGGTGACTACATAGATGTGTATAAGTAGTAACATGTTGGTAACTGTTCACTGTTCCGCTATGATTGTGTGTATATCCCAGCATTCCTGCTGCAGTAACTGTATGAATGTCCTGAATTGTTATCTGCACCCATACTACTTACCAAAGTGTACCAGCTGCACACCATCACATGCTACCATTGACTATGGGAATGTGTGCTGTATTGTAGATTCAGCTATATGTATCTGTTCTGTCACACATGCATTTACACACACCCTGCTACCCCCACACATGCACATGCTCACCTGCCTTTTCCATTATTTATTACCCTACATGAGTAGCTGTCGAAACATGACAGGTACACATTTGAAAAGTGCACTATTTTGATTACTACTGATTTCCTCTTCTCTACCTGTACTCACAGGGTGCAGGCAACCTCATTAGTTTAAAAGTGTAATGTGCATCAGGTACTGTGGTTCCCTGATTGCCACATCCAACATGTTTTCCATACGGAAATGCACACACAGAAACATCCCACATCCACACACTTGCCACATTCAGGTTTCAAAACACTAGGTATGTTCTGGTACATGTGCGTGTTACAGTAGCATGTAGCACTATACTGAGTACTGGCAGTTGTCTGTTGTCATGTTGTTTGTATAGGGTGCTGTCAACATCACTATTTGTTAAAGGAAATGTGCACCCTGCAGTGCGTAGCCCCATTTGGCAAAAGCCACATCCCACCCCCAGCATTGTGCACACACACTAACCCCACTCACACTAAAACACATACTTTCCATTTGCAAGATTCAAACCCCTACCTAACTGTGTTATGACACTAGAGACAGACACAGTAGCAGAGTGTGCTATTTGCATTAGTGGGAGCAATCCTTTCTAATGCTGTACTTAGAGGGTGCTGACATCATCCGTGTTTAGGAAGAGGGATGTGCACCCTGTAGTGTGTTCTCCCACTTGGCAAAAGGCACTTTTCCTTCACAGCATTATGCACACACACAAACCCCACTCACACTAACTCACATACATGCCCTTTGCAGGGCTCAAACCCCTACCTAACTATGTTTTGACACTAGAGAAAGATGCATTAGCAGAGCAGGCTATACGAATTACTGAGGAACTTTAATTCAGGTAATATAGTTATAGAGTGCTGACATCATCAGTGTTTCAAAAGGGAATCTGCATCCTGTAGTGTACTGTCACAGTTGCTAATAGGGGCATTTCCCACACACACATAGATGTGTTTGAGGTTTGCATATGTGGGGGATCCAGTACTCCAGTGTGATTAGTATATGGTTCGATTGCAACAATGAGGGATATACTTCAAGTGGTGAGCATTTTGTACTCATGTTTGTGATGATCAGGTGTAGTATATTTTCCCCTCTTGTGGGAATGTTGACTACTTGTTCCATAGCTAAAGAGTTTCTGAACTATGGGAACCCTAGAGCTTGGGTATTGTGGCTTGAGTAATGTTCACAGTCTATGTTTGGGTAGTTGAAGTCACCCAGTATGATGGTGTTTGCAGAGAAATCTATACTCTCCTGTGTCGTCATGAAGGCTGTGTGGGATTCTTGAGTTTGAGAGGGTGATGTAAGAGCTCCTCTGTGTCTCTTTCCATGTGGTCCAGGGAGGTACATCTCAGGTTGTTCACATCAGCATGGACAATGACTGCCTCATACTTGTACTTGCTGTGGAGTGACCTGAGTGCTTGTGTTATGTGGCACATTCTATCACCCGACAGGTAGCTAAATGTGACCCTCACCTTGCTCAGTCTGGAGAGCGGGGCGTCAGTGTGTCTGACTATGGCATCACCTATTATAGGTGTGTCACACATTGTGTTTGGCCTTATGGGCTGTGCCTGTTAAGAACGCTGACTTTGTGAGGTCTGTGTTGCTTGAGATATGTGTTCATGTGGGATGCAGCGTGTCTGGCCATGTCATTTCTGTCCGTGGTCTGGTAAGTATCACCTTTGGTGACATAGGTATTCATATGTCAGCTGGTGAGCATTTGCAGTGTTACCTACTGAAAGTGGTACAGCTTGTTTGTTGTACAATGGACTACATGCAGCCCTGCTTACAGTAGCTCTGTTTGCATGCATGTTTCCTTGCAGTTACCCTGGAATACTGATCTGACCTGCCATGCAGAGTTACACAGCTTCTGTGTAGTTCTAGTGACATCTGCATAGCTTACTATATGTATGTTCATGTCTCACTTGACAGAATGTCACTGTTTCTCCTGTGCACATGTACGTTGCCTGTGACACTTTGCATATGACTTACCTGGCATCTGTCCACGTGAGCAGTCATATATGCCACTGCAGGACTCTAAACCTGATGATGCACACACTCAAAACATTCCTCAGCATGGAGAACATCGCTATCTGTGCAGTAACAGATACCGGATTCAGGGCTACCAACAGCACCCCAGCACTACCAAGTTATACCTCATACCATGCTTTTCAGGCCCAAAACTTGCACAAAACCACAAAAGGAGGGGGTATATTGATATTCATCCAAGATACCCACACCTCCAGGTTGGTGGCAAACACCAAACATCAGAAACTATCCATATGCAAGTAACAATGGGTAAAACTGCCTTCCAGGTTATAGCCTGCTACAGACCACCCTCACAAACACAAGAACCGCACTTGGCCTTCCTGAAAACAGTTGGAAATATGTAGGTCTGTCCATACACCATTATATTGGGTGGGTTAAAGTACCCAAACATAGACTGGGAGCATGACTGTAGCTCCAACACCCTAGCCCACAGATTACTAGAATTTATATACCAATATGCTATGGAACAATTTGTTACCACTCACACAAGAGGGGAAAATATACTGAACCTGATCATCACCAACATGGGGACTCTATGCTCCAGACCAGAAGTGTATCCCTCACTGGTAAGATCAGACCATAAACTAATCTCACTGGATATCCACATCCCAAGGCCACCCCCTGCACAGAAGAATACAGTCAACAACTCATGTAAAGCATGTTCACACTCCTCATAAATGATGTGGAAACCTTCAAAGCCCCCAGGCCTGTTGAAAATATGGACCAGACTGCAGATACCTGTATAAAGGCATTCTATGGACACCTTCAGGAATGCATGGATCATGCAATCCCAAATAAAAGCAAGACCCAATCCTCCAAAGGCAGACGTCCTGTGTGGTGGACACCAGCCATAAACAAACTATACAATAGAAGGATGAAGCTACTAAATGATACAACAAACTCCCAAAATGTGAAGGCATCACTGATGAGTATTAGAATAAAACTACAGGCACTCATAAGATTGTCTAAGGCCATCTTTAAGAGAAGATTCCACAAGACACTGAGGATAATCACAAGGCTTTCTGTAGTTATGTTAGGAACCTGCATGGTAATTCCCAGATATGTTCAGAGGTAGTCCAAGATGTCAAAAGAAATACCAAACACACAGACATTGCCAACATCCTAGTGGACAGGTTCACTGCTACCTTCTCCCCCCCTCCACACCAAAAGGGCAAATATTTCTCCCAGCAGAGTGCTGCCCCCCCCTGACATCTCAGATGCTCAGGTAAGAACTGCCCTCTCCAAAGCAATAAACACTGCATCAATGGGACCAGACAGTGTCCCAGGCTGTGTCCTAAATGAACTCCAAGAAGAGCTACACCCAGACATAACACTACTGTTCAATCCCAGCCTTACTACATGATATGTGGCCAAAGAGTGGCGTACAGCAACAGTGGTCCCTCTACATTTAGGTGGTGCCTTATCGGATCCTGGACACTATCACCCCATAAGTCTGAATAGCTTGGTCTGCAAAGCTATGGCAAGGATCATCATGAACCTTATAAATATAGATATTGGGGACCTACAGACACTTCATCATACACAGTTTGGCTTTGTTAATGGCAGATCCTGCCTCTCAAACCTGTTTGATTTCTTTGAAACAGTCACCAAGGCCACTGTCAAGGGGAAGGTGGTCTACACAGCCTACCTGGACCTTGCATAAGCCTTTGATACAATACCCCACTTGTGCATTCTAGGGAAGCTCACCAGTGTAAATATTAACCCCTATGTCACTACAGATATTGCACAGTGGCTCAAGGGCAGAACACACATGGTTAGAATTGCTGGAGCCATGTCAGCCTCAAAACCAGTTACAAGTGGTGTCCCACAAGGCTCATCCCTGGGATCTGTCTTGTTCAGTATATATTTATCAGAGGTACAGGCCAACATGGAAGGACTGTGGCTGAGCAAGTCGCAGATGACTGCAAACTGGACGTCATAATCAACTCTCCAGCAAACACACGCATCCTCCAAAAGGGCCTCTTAGAAACAGACGACTTGTGCCACAGCCATGGCCTCAAGCTGAATGCCAAAAAGTGTATAGTCATCCCCTTTGGCAAAAACAAAGTGACCACAAAGTACCACATATGTGTTAATCCATTAAGTACAGATGAAGGAATTATGGACCTTGGGGTACACAAGTTGATTGCATTCTCTCATTTGACAACCACATGGCCAAAGTGGTTAGAAAAACATTTTATATAGGCCACCTCATCATGAAGGGATTCACATGTAGAGCAGGGGAGGACATTGTGCCTCTTTACTCATCCCTCATCATGCCCATAATTGACTACAATGCCCCTGTCAGCATGCACCTTACCAGACACCTGCAGCAACTGGAAAGACCACAAAAGTACCTCAACAAGAGGATCAAAGGGCTCAAACAGATGCCACAAACTGACTGGTTAAAGAAACAGCAGCTCTACTCAGTGGCATACTGCCTCTTCATAGGCAATCTGTGCCTGACATATAAAGCCATGTCAAACCCTGACTTAATGGTCATGCTGCACCTCAAAATATCCAGATCCCATCAAGCTACACGCTGGAAAGACTTGAACCTCAGGAGTGATATACATAGGACATGCTGGAGGGACACATTCATAACTCAGAGGCTCCCTTCACTCTGGAATATTATCCCAATACAGGTTAGGCAGAGTCACTCAGTGACTATCTTCAAGAGGAATATTAATGACTGGATGGGACATTGTAGGTTTACCCTGGGTATCACTTATGTGTCACTGTTAGACAGAGGCACAGTATACTAACCTTGGAAAAGGGCATAGCAAGATAGATTTACAATGCATGGTGAAAGCCACACACATTCTGGCTAGGTTTATAAATGCCCTAGGGCAGATAGCCTAGTATGAACCTATGAACCTATGTATCTTGTTCACCATTGGCACTATGTGCTGTTAATCACCAATGCAATCTCAATACTATGGTAGCATGTGCAAAGGTCAGTTGTCAGTCACCTCTATGGTACAGTTGTGGAATATGTGAGTCATGTAGTAATGTCACAGCTGCCACATGTACACAGTCAACCCTATCCCCTACCCATGGATGTACAACACATGTATGAGATGGAAACACATAGCCAAACTGTGGACTAAGCACTCTGAACCCAGTACTGGCATAACCTGTCAGGTGGCATGAAATACTACAGTGACTGCAATACCAGTCTGATGTAGACCTACACTGACAGCAATACAAGCACGGGAACACACCAGGCCATTCGTGGAGCCTAAGAATGGCATCCTGCCTGAGTGGCAGACACCTCTGCAGCTGGCACACAGGCATACGTTAGGCCTGAACACAGCATGCATAACACATAGCAAACAAATCCTGTGTGCCAAACAAGCACAGTCTGTACAGCTATACAACACTCCTGCTGCAGTTGTGTTAGGTACTTTTATTGTCCGGTACAGTGAGGTCATGCTCACCAGGCTGGACAAGGTGAAGGTCACAGTGATATGCTCATGGGGCACTATGGTCCACCACATAACACAAGCATACAGGTCAGTCAGATGCATGGACACATATGACTCAGTCATTGTGCATGCCACTACAGCTGATGTGTGATGTCCCTCACTGGAATACATGATAGGGAACAGGGAAGGGCTCACTGAGCAAGTGGCACAGGCTGGTAGAACCCTGACCTTGGTTGGCATCATACCCTCACCAGGAATACTGACATATTACTGAATGCTAATGAATTACTGTAGCTACAACACCCTAGCTGAAAGGTTCTTAGCATGTGGTCACTGCATTGTTATGGAACAACTTCTTACCACTCCCACAACAGGTGAAAACATGCAGCACCTCTTCGTCAATAACGTGTAGACTATATGCCCCAGACCAGGTGTGTATCCCTCACTACTAGGTTGATAGCATCTACAGCTCACACTGTATATACACATCCCACATGCAGCACCTGCACAGAAGACCACAGTCATAATGTTACCCAGTGCAAATACCATGTATTCACATGTGGCAGGCATCACACATGGTAACTATTGAAGGTCACAGGTACATATGTGTATTTGGCACACACATACATCATGTGTGCATTGGCATAACTGGTTTATTCGATGTCATGCATTATTGTGAGAAACAACCCGCACACATGGGCATTCTGTGTGAGCAAAACACACGTGACATGTCTGGAATCAAAAGCCATAAATAATTGTGATATTGTTTAGAAAGGGGTATGTGCATCCTGTAGTGTGTTTTCCCAGTTGCCAAAAGGGATGTTCTTTTCATACACACACTAACCCCCCCTTCTCACACACTTGCTGGATTCAAACTTCTGCCTAACTATGTTATGACACTAGAGACGGATGCATTAGCAGAGTGTGCTACTTGGATTACTGGGAGGTTTTTTTTCTCCTGATATACTTATAGGGTGCTGACATCATCAGTGTTTAGAAAGGGGAATGGGCATCCTGTGGTGTGTTTTCACAGTTGCCAAAAGGGATGTTCCTTTCATACACACACACACTAACCCCCTTTTACACACACTTCCCGGATTCAAACAGCTGTCTAATTATGTTATGACACCAGAGACGGACGCAATAGCAGAGCGCACTATTTGGATTACTGGGAGACTTTCTTTCCCCTGATATACTTATAGGGTGCTGACATCATCAGTGTTTAGAAAGGGGAATGGGCATCCTGTGGTGTGTTTTCACAGTTGCCAAAAGGGATGTTCCTTTCATATACACTCACTAACCCCCCTTCACACACACTTGCCACTTGGTGGATTCAAACATCTACTTAACTATGTTATGGCACTAGAAACGGACGCATTAGCAGAGCACGCTATTTGGATTACTGGGCGACTTTCTTTCCCCTGATATACTTATAGGGTGCTGACATCATCAGTGTTTAGAAAGGGGAATGGGCCTCCTGTGGTATGTTTTCACAGTTGCCAAAAGGGATGTTCCTTTCATCTACACTTACACTAACCCCCCTTCACACACACATACCGGATTCAAACCCCTACCTAACTATGTTATGACACTAGAAACAGATGTATTAGCAGAGCGCGTTATTCAGATTACTTGGAGATTTCTTTTCTCCTGATATACTTATAGGGTGCTGACATCATCAGTGTTTAGAAGGGGGAATGAGCATCCTGTGGTATGTTTTCCCAGTTGCTAAAAGGAACATTTCCCTCACACAGACTTGCACACAGACCAACCACAATCACCCACACACACACACTCTGGATAAGCTGTCATTCCCTAGGGCAAACAGCCTAGTGTTGACCTCTACACCCATATGTTTAACTGTCAGATGCACATTATTTGGTGCTGATAGCAGTGTTTGCAGGTCTTTATTGCCATAACATTTCCTGTTTGTATGAACAACTTGTGTATCTGTGGACGATGTTTGCATATGGGGGAAATCCACTATATCATGTATGTCTCTGTAGTCATTTAAGTGTGAGCACTGGTCAGATTGCTATAATGTTGTTGGCTACTGGAATAACACGTACATATACCAGATATATGTGGCAAAATGCTAAACTGATATTTGGACTAAGTGTGTGAGCATGCCCATTTCAGCCTTCCCATGGCATGTTGTGTGAAAGATGTCTCATTTATCAAAGTGTGTGAGCATGCCCAGTGTGAGCTTTCCATATGTTGAACTCTGCAGCCCATCACATTTGTGGATGAGTGTGAACTTCAACAAATATCTCCTGTTTATAGTTGTGTGTTCTGTGTCATGTTGTGTAGTTACTGTCCAAATGCTTTTTGTGTGAACACAACAGGGATTATACTGTGCCTGCAGGTTTTGCATGGGATACTTTACATACAATTGTCAACATCTGTTCATACTGACCTAACACTGTAGTACTGTATAGTGTAGTGGTTCAGTACTTTCACTGTGGTGGACAGTATCCTGGGCTTTAGTCCTATCACTGCTTTACATTTCCATAGTGAGCACAACAGCCTGGTTAGGGTCCAGTTGTGCACATCTGCACAAAGGCGGTGCCTCTATGGACCCTGGCAATTACCGCCCCATAAGCTTAACAAGTCTAGTCTGCAAAGCTATGGAGAGGATCATAATGGAGCTCATAAACAAAGATATAGGGGACTTGCAGACATTGGACCCGTCCCAGTTTGGCTTTGTCAAGGGTAGATCATGCCTTTTGAACTTGGTCAACTTCTTCAAAACAGTCACCAAGGCCATTGATGAGGGAAAGGCAGTCCATACAGCCTACCTTGACCTTGCAAAGGCTTTCGACACAATACCCCACTCAGGTATTGTAGAAAAACTTACCAACTTAAATGTAAACCCATATGTCACAAGATGGGTTGCAAACTGGCTTAATGACAGGACCCACAGGGTTAGAGTTGCTGGCGCTATGTCAGACTCCAAGCCGGTCACAAGTGGTGTCCCACAGGGCTCGGTCCTTGGCCCCCTATTGTTCGGCATCTACTTCTCAGAAGTACAGGCCAACATGGGAGGACTTTGGCTGACAAAGTTTGCAGATGACTGTGAACTGGGCGCCATAGTGGAAAGTGCATCAGACACGGATATCCTTCAGAAGGGACTCGTGAAAACTGATAGCTGGTGCCAGAGCCATGGCCTGAAGTTAAATGCCAAAAAATGTATAGTCATACCCTTCGGGAAAAGCAAGGTAACCCCAAGCTACCATATAGGTGGCAATCCTCTAAGTACAGAAGAGGTTATCAGGGACCTGGGGACCCAGGTTGACAGTGGCCTTTCTTTTGACACTCACATTGCTAAAGTGGTTAGAAAGACCTTCTACATTGCCCACCTGATCATGAAGGGATTCACATCCAGATCTAGTGAGGTCATTGTTCCCCTGTACTCTTCACTTATCAGACCAATAATCGAGTACAATGCCCCATTCGGGATGTATCTCACCCAACATCTGCAGCAATTGGAGAGACCCCAAAAGTCCCTCACCAAAAGAATAAAGGGACTCCAACATCTGTCATATGCTGCCAGATTGAAGAAACTCCAGCTCTATTCAGTCGCATACCGTCTGCTCAGAGATGACATGTGCCTGACACACAAGGCCATGTCCAACCAGGAATTAATAGACATGCTCCACCTCAAAAAATCCAAATCCACCAGAACCACTAGAGCAAGTGACTTAAACCTTAGCACAGATATAAATAGGACATGCTGGAGGGATAGATTTATCACTCAGAGACTCCCTATGCTGTGGAATAGAATCCTGGTCCATGTGAGGCAGAGCACCTCGCTGGCTCTGTTCAAGAGAAATCTTGACCTGTGGATGGGAGATCGTAGGTTTACCCCGGGAATCGTCTCTGTGTCACTGCTGGACAGAGGCACAACAAACTAATGGGCACAGTATTGTTTCCATATAAGGGGTGGCGTAAGCCACAAAACTCTGGGCTAGGCTTATAAATGCCTTAGGGCAGATAGCCTAGTATAAACCTATGAACCTATGAACCTATCTGACCATGTTGCATTATGTTCAGATATTAACTACTTACAACAGCCTCATCCAACATCAGTAGTGTATTCCACAACATAGGCGTACATTGGCAAACACTACCGATGTGCCCTAGGCCATTTCTAATGCTAGTCAGAGAGTGTGTTTGTCCTTTGACACATTGTAAGTGTAGTTTGCCATGACATATGTCATGTTTAGTATACTGTGCCTCTGTCTACCCGTGACATAACAGTGATACCCAGGGTAAACCTACCATCTCCCATCCACTCATTAAGATTCCTGTTGAGGAGAATCAACGAGTGACTCTATGGATAACCTGTACTGGTAGTTTACTCATGCATGGGGGTGGCTTCTGTGTTATGGATAATGCAGTACAGCTTGTCCTATGTATGTCAGTGCTGGGGTTCAGGTCCCTCATGTGCATAGCTCACTGCCGTTCAGATTGTACAAGGTGCAGCATGTTCATTGATTCCAGCTTGGACATGGCTTTCTACATCAGGCACAGCTTGCGTCTGGGTGGCCAGCATGGCAGTGTGTGGAGTTGCACTCTGTTTAATCAGGCAACACATTACATCTGTTCAAGCTCTTTGATACTCCTGGTGAGGTACTGTTGTGGACTTTACAGTTGATGGAGGTGTCTGCTGAGGTACACCCCACAGGGGCTGTTGTAGTCAATTGTAACGCTGATGAAGGATAACTGCAGAACCACAATGACCTCCCCTTATCTAGATGTCATAACCTTCATGATTAGGTTGGTATATGGATTGTGTCTGTTAACACTACAGCCACATGTTTGTCCAATGCAGGATATCTATCACCTTGTGTACCCAGGTCTGTCATTACATGTTAAGTATGTAATGGGTTAACACCTATGTGGTAATTGGTGGTCACTTACTGTATATCCACAGAGGTAGATTATACAGTTTTCTCCATTTAACATGCTGACATGGCTATGGCACCAGTTGTCTGTTTCTATGTGGCCCTTTTGTGGGATGCTTGTGTCAGCTGGAGTGTCAGATATGTTGGGCGGTTTGTAGTCCTCTGCAAACATGTTCAGGCACAGTCCTTACATGTTGGCCTGTACCTATGGAGCATATATACCAGACGGGGAAGGTCCCAGGACCAAGCTTTGTGGGATACCTGTTATATGTGGTTTGTAGTCTGACATGGCTGCAGCATGTCTGACCATGTCAGTTCTGTCGTTGGTCTGGTTTGCAACCCCTCTAGTGACATAGGGGTGTATATATAAGCTGGTGAGCATATCTATATTGAACACGTAGGGTATTGTATGGAAGGCTTTGCAAGGTCCAGCTACACTGTGTGGACCACATTGCCCTCATCAGTGACCTCAATTACTGTTTCAACTGAGTCACACATGTTTAGGGGTGGGGTCTGCACTTCACAAACCCACACTGGGTAGGGTCGGGTGTCAATAGATCCCCAATATCTTTATGTCTGCGGTACATGCTGATCCTTTCCATAGCTGTGCAGACCAAGCTTCTCAGGATTCTGTGGTGGTTGTTTTTAGTATCCATTCAGGCGACACCTTTCTTGAGAACGACCACTGTTGTTGTACACTGCTCTTTGGGTACATATCCTGTGGTAAGGCTGACATAATGTCAGGGAGGCAGCAGTCTGCTGGGAAAGATACTTTGCATTATGGGGGGGGGGTTTGCACTGCACCTGTCAGGATGTATGTTGGCAATACGTGTGTGTGTTTGGTATGTTGTTTGTAATATTTGTGTGATCCAGAGCATATCTGAGAATTAACAACACGCTTCCTACCATCAGTTGCAGCAGCCTTGGGGTTATCATTAGTGTCCTGTACAATTTGTATCATAATAGGTTCATAGGTTCATACTAGGCTATCCACCCTAGGGTATTGTTAAGCCTAGCCACAGTGTGTGTGGCTTTTGCCACCCCTTGCTATGTGAATATTATGGCCATTTATGATTTACTTAGCTGTGCCTCTGTCTGGATATGACACAGTAAAGACCCCCAGTGTACATCTACAATTATCCATCCATTTTGCAAACTTCCTGTTGAAGAGTGTCAGTGAGGGGCTCTGCCTAACATGTAGTGGTATTCTGTTCCAGGGTGTGGAGAGACTCGGGGTTAGGTATCTGTCCCTCCAGCACATCCTATTTGATTATGTGTTGAGGTTGACATCTCTGACTCACACAGCTCCGATGGCTTTGAGTTTTCTGGGGTGGAGCATGTCTATTACTTCTGTGTTGGACATGGACTTGTACAACAGACATACAATGCCTCTGTGTAGGCAGTATGTGACTGCATTCAGCTGTGGTGTCTACAGCCAGGCAGCATATGACATATATTTGCGACCCTTTCTGACTCTTGGTGAGGTACCTTTGAGGTCTTTCTAACTGCTGCAGGTGCCAGGTAATGTACATCCCAAATGAGGCATTGTACTACATTATGGTCTGATAAGGGAACAGTATAGGGGCACAATGACCTTTGTTGACGTAGATGTGAATCCTTTCATGATACAGTGTCCAATATAGACAGTCTTCCTAGCCAAATTGGTGATGTGACTGTCACATAACAAGTTACTGTCCACTTGTGTCACTAGGTCCCTGATTACTCCTTCCATACATAATGGTTTACCACCTATGTGGTAATTTGTGTGTATCTTGTTTTGTATTTGGTGGTACATTCATACTGTCCACTGTCTTCAGGACAGTGGGGTGGGGTTCCTGTATGTGAGAGTGTGGTCTGTAGCATGCTACAGACTGTACAGCAGTCTTGCCTACGGGTAGTTGCACATGGGTGGACTGCAATGACATAAGCATTGTCAGTTAACTGGACATATAGGTGTCTGTGCTGAATATGGATACTCACCCTCCTTTTATGTTTTGTTCCAGGTTTTGTGGCCATAACACATGATATGTGGTATTACCTGGTAGTGCTGGTGTGCTGTCACGAGGCTTGCAGCAGGTTTCTATCACTGGACAGACATCAATGTTCTCCATACTGGGGAGGGCCTCAGGAGCATGCATATTGAGGTTTACACATCTGGCATTGATCAGCATTACCCTTCTGTTTCTTTCCAGTTTTGTTTTCTATGGTGGTGGCTTAGTCTTTTTGGCCTTGCCTACGAAAGGATCTCTGTAGGTTGCAAAAGCCTTAGGCAATATCCAGACGCCCATGGGTAACAGGTGCAAGCCATCCCTGGAACAGCAGCATGTCTCACTATGGAGTCACCTATTACAACTGTATCAGGCATGTTGTTTCTCCTTCTGTCCTGTGACTGTTTGGCACACCAGCTTTGTGTACTATGTGTTACATGTGCTATGTCTGGAGGTTGTTTTATTGGGTGTCTGTTTTGGAGGCTTGTGCTGGTGTTGTGTGTTTGTAATTAGGGCCTCTGGGAATGTTTTTGTGTTTATGTGTTTGGTTTACAGTCGTTGTAGGGACTGGGTTTGTTGTGTATGTGGTTACCTTGTCCTCCTGACTAGTTTTGACAGTACTGATTTGGGGGTGCTCAGGCTCCAGTTTGGCTACCTGGTTGCGTTTATCACATATATTTGTATTTATTGGGGTGAGTTGTTGTTGTGTGCGTACTTGGGACAGGTGTCACATTGCCTCTGGATTCACAGATTCTACTTGTTTTGCCTGGCCTTAGTGGATTGTATGTGTGGACACATTTTATTGCCATACTAGTGATCACTGATTACTTCACTTTTTATGTTTGATCTATCATGTGGTAGCTTCCTCATTCTCTTCAATGGTTTAGTAATTGCTGGAGTCCAGCATGCCAGATGCCTGGGTGTATGGCATTGTGTCTTGTTGTTATTTGTGATTGCAGACTCCAAGCACTCTTGGCTGTGTTCATGGTATGCCTGTATAACAAGTTCTGTAGTGTGTCCCATATTCTGGACTTGCACAGGGCCTTTCATGGATTCCACATTGGTTTGTAGGGGTGCAAGCTATGCTTTATACATGCGTTTCACTGTGGTATTCTGGCCAGGGACTGGTGTCGGGATGTGTAACTACAGTGTGATTACTCTATGGTCTGGTCTTACCAGTGAGGGATACACTTCTCATCTTGACATCCAGTACACATATTTCTGATTATCACATCCAGTATGCTTACCCCTCTTGTGGAAGTGTTACATTTTGCATGTCCATTTTGTTTTATGGATTCTGGGAAATTGTCTACAAATGTGTTGGTGCTAGTATAATACAAAGAGTATAGTGACAAACGTCTCAAAAGCTGACTTCACACTTCTTCAGACTGAGATGGTATCCTTTAAGCCCACTGGGCCAGTGGAAACCACAACACACAATGGTGACTCCTTCACAGACGCTTTCTACGGACATCTCCAAGAAAGCATGGACCATGCAATCACAAATAAAACCAAGACCCTCTCCACCAAGGGAAAGTGGCCTGTCTGGTGGACCCCAGTCATAAACAAACTGTATAACAAATGAAGGATACTAATGCAAGACAGAGCTAAATCTCCTAAAGGGAAGGCAGCTGTGATCAGCACTAGTAAAAAGCTACATTCTCTCATAAAGACATCCAAGGTCAACTTTGAGACAAAAATCACCAAAGACAATAAAGATAACCATGACCTTCTTCAGTTATGTCAGAAACCTGGGTGGGAACCCTCAGATATGCTAAGAGTTGGTACACAACAACATAAATTTCAGTGACCTGACAGATATTGGCAACATTCTGGCAGACAGGTTCAGTGCAATTTTCCCCCTCCCTCACCCCCAAAAGAAGATAGTTATCACAGCTGAATGTAACCTCACTGTCATCTCAGATGTCCATGTGAGAGCCGCACTCAGCAAAGACAAAAACACAGCATCAATGGGACCTGATGGTATCCCCAGTTGCATGCTAAGTGAACTCCAGAAGGAGCTAAACCCTTATATACAAATGCTATTTAACCTTAGCCTTGCTACAGGATATGTACCTGAACACTGGCGTACAGCAACAGTGGTCCCACTCCACAAAGAAGATGCCTCCACAGACCCTGGGAACTACCACCACACAAGCTCAACCAGCCTTGTCTGCAAAGCTATGGAAAGAGTCATTATGGAGCTCTTAAACAGAGACATTGGTGACCTACAGACCCTTGATCCCACCCAGTTCAGCTTTGTACAGGGCAGATCCTGCCTTTTGCACCTAGTTGACTATTTTGATACTGTCAGTAGGGCCATTGATGAGGGCTAAGCGGTCCACACAGCCTACCTGCACTTGGCTAAGGCCTTTGACACAATACCCCACTCAGGCATCATAGACAAGCTCAACAGCTGAAATATAAAACCATATGTCACAGGATAGGTTGCAAAATGGCTAAGAAACAGAACCCATAAAGTCGACATTGCAGGTGCCTTGTCAGATTCAAAGCCAGTCACAAGTGGTGTCCCACAAGGATCTGTCCTGGGACCCCTCTTATTTGGCATTTACTTTTCAGATGTGAAAGCAAACATAGGAGGGTTGTGGCTGACAAAGTTTGCAGATGACTGCAACCTAGGCACCATAGTGAATGCATCAGCCGGCACACACATCCTACAGAATGCCCTCACAAAAACAGATAGCTGGTGCCCTAATCATGGCCTGAAACTGAATGCAACTGATGTGTAGTCATCCCCTTTGGGAGAAACAAAGTACCCACAAATTAACACATAGACAGCAACCCACTGAGCACAGAAAACAAATCAGACACCTGGGGACCCATGTAGATAGTGACCTCTCCTTTGACACCCATGTTGCCAAAGTGGTTAGAAAGGCTTTCTATCTTGCCCACCTTATCATGAAGGGTTTTCCATCCAGATCAAAGGGGGTCATTGTACCCCTATACTTCTCCCTTATCAGGCCCATGATTGAATACAAAGCCCCATTTGGTATGTACCTCACCCAGCACTTGCAACAGCTGGAGAGACCCCAAAAGTACCTTACCAAGAGGATCAAGGGTCTACAACACATGTCATATGCTTCCAGACTAAAGAAAATCCAGCTTTATTCAGTAGCATACCGCCTACTTACAGGTGACCTATGCCTGACATACAAGACCATGTCCAATCAGGATTTGGTGGACATGCTCCACTGCAAGCAATCCAAATCCACCAGAACCATGAGAGCTAAAGATTTGATCTGATGAAGGGTTTTAACTTGAAAGCGCTTGTCAGTGGATATTTATTTTGTTGGAGTTTCTTACCAGTTTTGGATACAACTTTTTGTGTATTTTAATAAAGCAGTGGAACATCCAGCGGAGTCTCACCTTTTCTTTCATTGTACTTATTTTTCGGCTGTTTGGTGAGTCTGAGGCATAGCAAAGAACATTATTTGGACACATACATGTATAGGACATGCTGGAGGGACAGAGTCATAACCCAGAGGCTTCTCACACTCTAGCACAGAATCCCAGTTCATGTTAGACAGAGTCCCTCACTGACTCTCTTCAAGAGAAATCTGGACAAGTGGATGTGAGATCGTAGGTTTACCCCAGGGGTACTCCCTGTGTCACTACTAGACAGAGGCACAGTCAAGTTATTCGATTAAGTAAGGGGGTCATAATGTGTCACTACTAAGTCAGAGACACAATATTCAGAATCTATTCTGTACACTTATTACCACTATAAGGGGTGGCAATAGCCACATCACTATGGCTAGGCTTATAAATGCACTGGGGCAGATAGCCTAGTAGTAAACTATGAAACTATGAAACTATGGTGTATGTGTAGGTATTTTCAGTCAAGCAATATAATGTGGTTTGGGGGGCTTGATATCTTCATGTATTCCAACATAGGCCTGGTGCAGTTCCTGCTATTAGGACAGTGGTCTGCAGCAAGCTATATAGTAGTAGGCAGTTTTAGCCATTGGTATTTGACCATGGCTAATCTATGCTGCTTCTTGTTGTGGTACCAACATGGGGGTGTGGTTATCCATGAAATTTATTGCTAGTCACCCTCATTTTGTAGCTTGTTCCATGTTTTGCAGCTGTACGTCACTGTATGAGGTGTGACCTGGTAGTGTTAGGGTGCTGATGTGGGCTTTGACCCAGTTTTCTATTACAGCACTGATATCTACATTCTCTATACTGTGTGTGTTTACACTGCACGCATCTTGCTGTTTTTACTTCTGGCATTGGGTAGCATTACATCTAGGTTCCTATCCCTTGTGGTACCTATGAAGGTGGGTTTGTGTTTTTGTGGTTCATGATTGGTGAGGGTGGATGTTAGTCAGGGTCCTCAGGTGTGCATATGGTACATGGTGTTACATTACTTAACACATGGCATTCATCCCTCAGGTGGTGCTGCAGGGCTGCCTCTGTCGGATGCACATACTACACTCCCTGTACATGTTTGGAAGCAGGTTGTGTCATGTTAGGCGTCCCTGTTACTATATGAGTGAGTCGGAGGGGGTATCAGTCCCAGTGTTCCTACTGAGCCAGTGTATGTGCTATGCGTTGCCTCTTTGCCAAGGCCAGGGCATACTGGGCACGCCTCCTTCTGCCTACTGAGGCAAGGTCAGGTTGTTCCTACTCCAAGTCACCCTCTGCCTGTGGTGGCCTTGGCAATGTTGGGGGTATGTTTGGCCCAGCCCTATGTTGGTCCTGCTGCAGCTGTGTCCGCAGGATCATATTATGTAGCATAGCACATATCATGATCATTTGGGTACATGTAGTTGGTGTGTACTGCAAGGCTCCACCAGATGTGTCCAGACACCGGAACCGTGACTTGAGCAGCCCAAACACATGCTCTATGACATTACATGTTTGTGCGTGTGCCCCATTATGGCGTTCCTGTTCAGGTGTGTGTGCATTTCTGATGGGTGTCATCAGCCACGGCTCAAGTGCATAACCTGCATCCCCCACTAGGTGTCCGTATGGGAAGTCCCCACTGGCAAATGATTGGTACAGCTGCGTCAGATGCCAGATGTGGGAATCGTGGTAGCTCCCAGGGCAGTCAGCACACATGTTCATTATTATGCCCTGGGCATCACACATGACCTGGCAGTTGATGGAGGGGAATCCCTTGCAGTTAATATAGGCTCTACCCCACTCACCGGCTGGTGCTTTGATGCGTATGTGCGTGCAGTCTATTGCACCCAGTACCTCAGGGTATCCCGCTATTTGCTGGAAGAGATGCATATTGCTGGCCAATACATCACGGGCACTGGGGAAATATACATGATCACCGACATGTGCTGACATGGCATCCAGGAACTGGTGCAGTACCCTGGAGGCTAATGCCTGTGATATCCCCATCATATCACCAGTTGGTCTCTGGAAGGTACCTGTTGCTAGTATTCTTAGGCCAACACATACCTTGGTTTCCACTGGGATGGGTTCCCCTCTGTTGGTTCTGTGTGTGAGGCGTGGCCTGCACAGCTCAACAATTTGCTGCAGAAGGTCTCTGTCCACTCTGTAGCGCTCTACTATCTCCAGCTCATGTAACCCATGGTAGGTGACCCTGGGCCTGTATACTCTTCTCCTTCCCCTCACTCTGGGTTGTCTGTCAGCATCTGCATTGTCACCACCCTCAGCAATTCGCCTATGCCTGATTATAACAGCTATGGCAGCCCCTAGCATTTCTGCTCTGAGTTCAGCTTTTTCAGTTTTCAATTCTGATAGCTTACTCCTTTCCTGCAGTATCTCTTGAAAGAAACACCCTGCACTGCTGTTTGCAGTGTTTTAAGTGCTGAGTTGGGCTTCTAGTCTGCCTGTGTAATTGCCTGCTTCTAAATTGTTATCACCAATTAACTCCAGCAGTATCCTCTGGCAGCTTCCTTGTAATCTGGTTGTTTCCTTTTTCCTCTCTGTTTCCTCAGGGGGAGCAATGTGCACACCAGCATAAGCATGCTCACAGTGACTTAAACGCGCGCACACATCCTTACACGGTTTGAACTTGGCTGATTCATGGTAAAACGCGTGCACATTGCCTTACACATGTGCACGCCCGCGCAAACCATTGTAAACGGTTTGCAACACGCTCCCACATGTTGAACCTGCCTTACACGTGCACATGCGCACATGCACGTATATCAAGAAAGTTTGAGTGTAGGGATAGTGTGCACCCTCTATTTCTTGACTTTCCTAGTGTTCTGTTGGGGCACACCTCTCTCCCTGATGTCTATCTGTCATGTTACACTGCCCTCCAATGTGATACATTTATTTCTATCATTCCCCCCCCGTGATGTCACCTACCTCTTACTCTATTCCTCCCCCTTCTGTAACTCTTACACTACTCAGAAAGTGCTCATTACCTATGGGGCAGTGTGATTCAGTATTGTAATCCTCATTTACATAGGATTGCCTAGTAATGTTTAGTTACATCTCTTACACTGAGCTTCCCCCCCTTGGCAACCACTACACGGTGGCCATATTGTTTTTGGTCTGCTAGTCCCTGCATTGTCATTCCATGTAATACATAAAACCCACAATTGTGAGCTTATAAGCTTCAGTTTTTACTTTTGAGCAGCGCACCCCGTTTGCGCGGGTGTGCGCTGCAGTTAAACATCAAAATCCCCCGAAAAAAAAAAAGTTATTTTAAATAATTTTGCATCACTTTTTAATGCCAATGGCCACATATTTGGTCATTGGCATGCTAGATGACACATATGCACCCTTTATTTGGAGCTGACATAACTCCGTTGTCAATTTTGCAGAAATGTACTCAGTTGTCAGCTGAGTACATTTCTGCAGCTAAAACGTCCATTACACAGACTGGTTTGGGCTTCCTGGATCGCTCAAATACCTCATTTGCCTATCTTTGAGCTGCAAATGAGGTATTGAGCATTTCCACGCCCAGTCCGTGTAAGAGACGTTTTAGCTGTCTCTTACACGGAGGTTTGGGCTGTTCCTGGATCAGGAGGCTTACACGGAGGCCTACACTACTCTTAAACTCTGTGTAAGCCTTCCTGAATCCGCCCAAACATGTTGCAAAAAGTAATATGTATCTTTTCATATGCTCTAGAGACTAACAATTTCAAGTAACATATACAATGAAACTTTTACAGTACAGACAGCTTGTGAAATCAGCATGTTAAACTGAGTAATACTTTTTAATCAAGCAGTTACATTGAAGTGCACATGTAGTTTGGGAACATTTCAGTTGTATTTCCAGGAATATGTAATCCTATCAGGATAAATCATAAAATATTTACAAATAGTCCTATTATGTATTTATTTTACCTTGCTTATGATGTTTTTCATTTTAATAACTAAACAACATTACTTTTTCTTAGTATTTGTTATCTGTGAGGCTAAATGCGCTTCGCAGGTTCACAGTGTCCTTAGAAACTGTAGCAATTGTTTACTGTTGCTATGGCAATGCAAATAGAATGTGAAGAAAGCTTCACTTCTCTTAACCAACAGTACATTTTCCCTCCTTTTTTAATGTATTTGTTAATACTAAAAGGAAATAATTCAAAGGACATATGTACACGAATGGAACATTTCAGAGTTAATCACAAACATGTTCCCAATCCCAATAAGCATAACAGTGACTATCATTATCTAATAAATACTGTAATAACAATTAATTAAGTTCACTATTGCAATTAGTCTACCTTACAACTAGATTATTTTAGATTATTATTTATCTATGTATAGTGAGTTATTAAATATATGCAGACTATATTAGTATGGTAAATAGGAGAGAATTTAAAAAGGGAGACAAGATGTAGTTAAAATAAATAATGAGAAAAGAAAGAAGAGAGAAAGAAAAGAGAAAATTAAGAGAAAATACACATATACTATGTATGTTGATTTACAGCATAAATATTTTATGTGCTATATAACCCTCCTTCTGTGAAAGAAAAGTACCCTGTTTTACATACCTGAGGTAATGTGAAACCTCTCATGTGTCATCTATTTTCAAAAAATATAGATAGAAATTCCAGTAGTTAGTTACCTTTGTTTTAAAATTCCAAGCAGTAAAATTTGTCCTTTAAAGTAATGTTAAAACAGTTCATATCATAGCAGATGCTTTGAGAGATTTGGCTGTAACAGTATCAGTCTTTTGCTTCTTCTTTTTCACATCTGTCCAGGTATTTGTTTCTTTTGTTCTCTTGAGAGAAGGTGACATCCAATCCATATGTTCTGGTAAAGTAATCACATTATTAGTTTTAATAAATGAAGAGGCTTCCTCTAAGTCAGTAAAACTCCTCATCTCGTTGGCATACAGTATTCTTATCGTAGCTGGATATGCAAGGTGTGCCTTGATGTTATTTTGTTTCAGAAACTTTATTATTGGCCACACTTTTTTCCTTTGTTCCATTATTCTAGATGAATAGTCGTTATCAAATCTTATCAGGCTCTGTTTATATTTTAGAGGTGCCTTCCTCCAAGCAGATCTTAAAATCAGTTCCTTGTCCAAGTATGAAAGAAATTTGATAATTATTGACCTAGGAGGAGAGTTTGAGTTAGTGGCAGGTTTCCCAAGAGCTCTGTGTGCCCTTTCAATGCCAAAGAAAAGTCCTTATTTTAAATTTAAAAAGTCAGGGATCCAGCTTGATAAAAAGGAAATAATATCCTCACGTTCTGTGTTTTTAGGTAATCCGAAAATCCTGATGTTATTTCTCCTCTCTCTATTTTCCAAGTCATCTATTTTATTAACCAACCGTTTTGTTTAAGAAGCAGTTCTTTCTGTGTTTCCTCTTCCTTAAGTCTGCTTTCTAAGTCATTTAGAGAAACCTCTATTCCTGTTATCCTTGCTTGGTGTTGTTGTAGCATTTCCTTGAGGGTGTCAGCCTGTTTTTGACTGCTTGTTTTAAGATTTTCTAGGTTCTCTTTAAAATCACCCATCTTCAAAGACAACTCCTGCAGGGTAGATGCTATCTGTTGTAGTTCCTTCTTTAAGGCAGCATCCTGATGAGAATTATTTGAGTTGTTCATTTTAACAAGTGAATATATGTCCAAGCTTTTTGACAATAAATTATTTGTAAAACTTCACCAAAGTTTCTAATTATGTAAATTAGCCCTTTATCTGTAAGATTTTATACTTTGAACAAAAAAAAAAGAATATTTTTCCTGTCTTATTTAACTAGTTACATGGAGCGCTAAAATACTGCTGCTTTCAGTTAGCCATTCAGGCTCCGCCTCCCCTTAGTATTGTTCTTACTTCTAACATGGAAGGCTCCTCCTCTTCTCTCATCGTAGGCTGTGTCTGGGCAGTACAGCTTCTGTGGGATTTTTATCATTCAGAAGCTGCTTGAAGTATTCTTTTCATCTTCCTTTGATGTCCTATGGACTGCTGAGTAAGCTGTTGCTGGCATCCATCATGAAGGGAGCCTAACTATCTTCTTTATCTTTCTGTCTTTGCCTTGCAACCTGATATAGTTTCTTTGTACCTTCTATTGAGTTACTGATCAGAAGTTGGTAGTGTTTCTTGCTATTCAACTTCGTTCTTAGCTTCTTTGTTAGCCAACCAGTAATCCTTCCTAGCATTCCTTGACATTTGATGACTCCCTGGACTTTTGCATTCCACCACTAGCCTTTCTTACGTACCTTATTTTGATTCCTGGCTTGACTGCATATCTGTTCTGTAGCTGGAAAAGCTTTCCTTTTGTACCTTATTTCTATACCTGGCTCAAATGCATAACGGTTCTTTACTCCTCACAGAGGCTGTTTTGAGACTCTTCCATTCTTCTTCAACTCCACCTATTTCCTCTTCTTCTTGAGATGCTAGAGCACTGAGTAATCCCTTGAACTGCTATGCTTTCTCTCAAGTCAACTTTCATGTCTTCAGCCTGGCCTCTGTTGACCTTATTGCTTTCTCTGACCACTGCTTGCAACTGATTGTGGCAACCAATGGATTATGCTGTCACCAACTGTTTCATTGGGGGGTGACTTTGCAATCCCTGATTCTACCCCATTGCCCTTTTGTTGCTAGGAGGAAGTCCATCTGAGTTTCATATTGGCCACTCTTGTATGTGATCTTGTGACTGTCTCTCTTTCTGAACCATATATTGGCTACTGTCATGCCATTTGCCAGACAGAAGTCTAGAATGTCCTTCTTTATTCCTATTGGCTAAACATGGGGATCCAGGCAGTCCTTAGTTCCTGTTCTGTCTTTCTCGATATATGCATTCAGGTCATCCATTATGAACACCAATTCATGTTGTCCTGCTTTGTCTAGTAGGACCTGCAACTGCTGTCTGAATAAACTCCTTTTTCACTATCATAACCCTGCTGTGGGATATAGGCTGAGATTATGAATACTGTCCTAAAATTATGCAGAAGTCTGATTTCCATGAGTCTGTCACTAATTCTGATGACATAACTCACTGTCTTCTGAAGCCTCTTCCTTACCATGATTCCCACACCATTTCTAGCATGTCTTCCTGACTAATAGACTCTAGATGCCAAGCCTAGTGGCTTTGGCTCACTACCCTTCCATCTTGTCTCCTGGATAAATTAGAAGTCCAGCTTCCTCCTTACCATAGTATCATCCACTTCCAAGCTCCATTGTGTCAGTGAACTTACAGTGAGTATAATAGTTTCCAGTTCATGTTTGGCAGGTTGATTGGTTTTACGTCTAGCTTTCACTCAGCAAATTTATCCCAGGTAACCCAAGAATGGACACCGGTCAGCCAGGAGCTTATTGACCCAGGGCTGCTGAGCTTTATGGAAGGTACACACTGACAAGTAGGGACGCATACACCCCTCCCACGATTAGTATTGGTCCCTATCATAGGTCAGGGTGGGTCCTAAACCCATTTATCACAAGCAAATACCCATGCTCATTTCGCAACATTAGTCAACATGACCAAATCACCTACAGCCATATTTTTACATCATTGTGTGGCTAGCCCTGCTATGACTCGCAGTCTGTGAACCAGGTTCTCCTATCTTGAGGGTTCTGGGCATCACAGTAGATGCTCAAAGTGATTGCTCTGTACAACTGCTCCCCCTATAGGGCACCAGTCTGTGCTGCTACCCACAGTTCCATTCTTGAGTGAGTTTGAGGTAGAAACATTCAACATAGTCTTTGGAGGTGGGAAGAACTCCACTGAGACACATGAAGATCATGCAAACCCCAAACAATCATTGGCCTGAGGTCAAGACTGAACCTTGTATCTTGTGCATGGTAGATGAAGATCTTATTCATTATACTAACTGGATGTGAAAAATATCAGTTCACTATACATTGAAGATATGATCATTACTGTTTCTCAGATCACAAAAATAGTCTTAACATCAGTAGTTAAGATGGATTAAAGGAAGCAGTTGCACTGGGCAAAACGTGTTAGGGGATGCCAATTAATCAGAAGTACAGCATTGATACAGAATATTCAATAATGCTTTTTACCAGAGTTTTAAAAGCCTACATGCAGATGACTCCTTAAGGACATTAGGTGTTTCAACTATATGGCAGTTCTGAATGCCCATGACTTTTTTTACAAGCCTGTTAATGAACAAATTCAGGCCAATAAAGCCAAACCCTACTAGCTGGGGGCATGCATAGTTCAGTCTTCTTATGACTTCATCAACACAACATACGTGAATTGTTTAGTTAGCCTTTAGAAACAAAGAGTTGTCGTACTCAGATGATGTACATAGCCATTATGTTGTCTGCAAAATATCCCATCTAACAACTAAATAAAAACAGAAAACAGGACACACACCAATTAGTAAAAAATTACAAGAAAATCCTAGCCAAGCTAGAGTTCTCACTGTGTGATTCCTTGAAGCCTCTCTTAAAAAAATTGCATATATCCCATTATCCTCTTTTACAAGAGGTTTTAAGAAATCCCACAGTGGAAACTCTAGCTTGGCTAGGATTTTCCTGTAATTGTTTACTAATTGGTTTGACTGTATGTTCTGTTTATTCTTTTATACAGTTTTAAAAGCAGAAAACAGAAGAAAAGCCATATTTTAGTCCTTTTTTCCTCCTCAACTTGGAGTCAAGGAGCTTAGAAATGGGGCCTCACTGACTTCTGAGTTTAAGAGTGCCAACAAGATTGGAATGCTACTTTTCTGGGGGTGGGGTGTTGCCATCAGGTGCTAAATGAGCCAACTATGGCTTTGCTCAACAGTAAAGTAAAATAGCCATCATGGCAACATCCTCATCATTATACTGACAGAGTGACCATTAAACTCTCCATTACATCAGTGCATCTATTGCATTATTTAAAAATACTGTACCACAGATTATTGATTTTAAGGGAAACATCCAAGTAAATATGGACATGATAAAAAACAAAGATGAGAGGACCTTATGGAAGCAGTTGATATTAAGAAGAGATGGAAGGAATATACAGAATAAAGTAAGAAAAACCCTTATGTCACTGATGTTTGTGATGATATGTTTTCTGATTAACATCCAAGTATCCTGGAGAATGAAGTTAACCTGACCCAGAAAGAATAATAAGGTCACAGGAAGTAACTGAATTCCAGATGAACTGGGTAAAATCCTGCAAATTGATGCTGCTGCAGTACTGCTTAGAATCTGCAACTCATTTAGAAAACACAGCAGTGGCCTTAGACTGGAAAATATCAATTTATATTCCAGTCTCAAAAAAAAAAAAAAATACCAAACAATGACACTTGTTTCACATGCTAGTAAGGTTATGCTCAAGATCTGCAAACTAGACTTAAGCAATCTATGGACTGAGATCTGCTGCATGTAAAGGCTAGTTTTAGATGGTACAGAGACATCAGACACCATGGGTGGCCACAGTGGTGCAGCAGTTAGCGTTGCCATCTCACAGCAAGAGGTTCTCTGGTTTAATCCTCGGCTGGGGTGCCTTCTGTGTGGAGTCTGCATGTCCTCCCTGTGGTCATGTGGGTTTTCTCCAGGTGCTCTGGTTTCCTCCCACATCCCAAAGACATGCTGTAGGTGGATTGGACACTCTAAATTGGCATGTGTATGTGCCTTCTGTGAAAGATTGAACACTGGGCTGGCAACTCAACACTGTAAACCTCCACTGTCAATCATGAGCAGACAAGGTGATCTGTTGTGGTGACCCCTAACCAGGAAAAGTCAGAAGAAGAGACACCAGAAATCAATTAGCAAACATCCATTTGATAATGAACAAAGCAAAGTAGTTCCAAAAATGTTTACATCAGCTTTATTTACTACTCCTAATCCTTTGACTCTGTGGACAATAAAAACTGAGACACGTTCTTAAAGAAATGGAGATACTATGTCACCATATTTTCCTCCTAAGGAATTTTTATGCAGAGAGTACAGTTATGTACACTTACCATAAATGTAGATGTGTGAGTGTATTCACTGTTGCAGTCATCACATTTGGGTTATCTGCCTGCAGGTATCCCTCAGCCAGCCTGAATACCAGAGTCTTGGGATTTCTGCGTTGTATGCAGTTGCTTCTTCCATGAAAGTGGATCATCAAATTAGGTGCTTTATTTTCACCTGGATTGAATGAATTCTTATAAGCAATTAACCAATGACATGGCTTATTAGTATAGCCATTAGGTATTGAAACACAGTGTTTTATGATTTAAGATAACACTGAAGAAGGCTGATAAATTTTGTTAAGCCAAAACCGGTCTGTCTGTGTGCTTTTCATAATAAATTGTTTTACAGCTCATCACAGTCTGCTGGCTCTTTATTTGGATTTTTGACTTTGGTTTAAGCCGTGCAGTTGCCTTACAAACAGGATTTTCTTTGGTTTCACTTTGGGTCCTTTTGTTCCTGCTGTGGGTCTGGATGTGTAGCTGTTGGAGGTGCTATATATCAAGCCTGTCCTGGATGATTTTGCATTCATGAGTTTGGATCCACTTCTTTCCAACCTTTTATCTGAATCAGCATTTGGCAAGTGGTATTTAAATGGTATGGGGCTTTCTCACTACAGATTCAGTTTGTACAGATTATGAAGCGGGGATGTTTTCGGTTCCGTTTCGTTTTTTGTCTACAAGCGACTGGGGCTCTATAACTATCATTGGTATTTACGTTTGGTACTTCAAATATCAGGAGTGTGATGGAAAGTATATGCTGAAGTGATATTTCATTCATTTATACTTAATGATGTACTTTTGACATTGGGATTTGTGTTCAAAGCCCATTGGGGTTAAAGGAAGTAATGGAACTGGCATTTTTACACATTTTCTTAACAGGGATGTGACTGGAATTATATTCGAAGGTGATCTTTCCACTTACTTATTTTCATTGGCATTTTGATTTGGTAATTTGGATTACAGTAGCAATGGAACTGGTGTCATTAGATTTTCTCGAGGGTTTTTTTTTTTGCCCCTGATATTCATCATTTACATACATATTATATTTTGTGTGGGACCTGTTGCTAACAAAGTGACTATCTATTTGATGTCCAGTGTTGTCATATGACTGTGTTCATTTTTGCGAAAACCATAAAGGGACAGTTATTCCAGTCACATTTGCTTAACGTAGTGGAAGAGATTGCTTCTGAATAACTTTTTCTGCTCCGAAGGGGCGTGTGAGCCACTTGGTTAGGGATTCTACATCAAAACATCGAAATTGTCTCTATATTGGGACAATTGTTGGGAAGAACTATATCATTCTTAACATTGAAATATTTATGAATATTTGGACTACATAGTCCGTATTTAATTGCAGTTTATAGTCATAGATTAACCTTGTCTCATTATTTTCATCTTGGTCTCCCTTGATATGTGGCTTATTATCATTTTATAACCTTTCTGCACTATATATTGTGTTTTTTTTGGGTTCAATATAGGTGCAAGATTTATCTAACATTTTCAAATGTATGTAGGCTTTGTCATATTTAGCATCCATTGAAAAATAATTTTTTGTGTTTTTTGTGTTTGCATGGCCATGCTTTGAAACTGACAAAAGGGCCGAGACACATATTCTAGAATATACGTTGCAGGGGCTCATTTACTTCTTGTTGATATTGGGTTGTTTCCTTGACTACATTGTCCATACATTTAGCCATTAGTAAATTATTCGTCACTCTATTCGAATTACCCTCGGGAACAGTCAAACTAGGTTTATTTATTCTAAGAAGCTTTGGAATATTCCATAAGGATTTTTTTTACAATTAAGATTTTTTTCTGGGCGGGTGCTGTTTGTGCCTCATAATTGAAATTTATATCTGTACAAATCTATAACCTATTTGGTTGAGAAGAAGCCTTTTAGGGCCAGATTTTGGTTCTTATGGTAGGGCTATTATAGCTCCTTGGTGTTAGATAGTGGTTGTATAATATGGAATTTGAACCATAACACAAGGAACTTAGCATACCTATTGAGACCTAAGTAAGGGTCACCACAACATATGCCTTTGGAAGGTGGTTATAGGATGTTTTATTAAGTATTCTCTAATTTGGAGTGATGGCAAAATCTTGTCTTTCTGGATTATAGACAATTTTTTGGCATATCGACTACTACTCATGGATTTATTTCAGTATACATTTGGGTTCTTTTTATTATTAACTACTATATTTTATAACAGTCATTATCTGTTCCTGAGTGGTTATTTGTATTATGGAGTTAACTACATTGTTGAAGAATTTATCTGTGGATAAAGATGACCTAGGGGTTTTTGGTCTGGGCAATGATGAGCAACATGGAGAGAGATCTTCCCCAAATAGTGGGACTTCAGGATGTAAAAATCATTTCCAACACTTAACCAAATTGATGCGCACCTTAAGGACCAATGTTTGGCATGCCAAACTATTCAAGGTTACAACCCATGGTGGCTAAAATGGATGTCAAATTAATGGAAGAATGGGCTAACACCCAACAACAAGCCTCCATGGGTTTTGTCAAGGTTCTATTGGACTATTATGAAAGGACAATTGGGTCCAAAATGATAGAACTTGTGAAGCTGTGTGAAACAGCTCAATATTTCCAGTTGGAACCAGCATATCAGATATGTATAGATAAGTTATCCAAGGACCTGATTAATCTGGAACAATATTTGAAAGCAAAAAAGGTTAAAAAATACCAAAGGGATATTAGTGACTATGAGAGAGGAACCCAGTTTTCTAGGGTGAATAAACAAGTCATATTTAATGATACCACCAGAATGGGGGGCAAACGTAAGAGAGAGAGATCCATTTTGAAGGGGTCCAGTTCATTTAGCTCCAATAATGAAACATCGGGGGATGAAACCACATCCAACATGGATCTTGATATACAGCACCAAGGGGACTCACCCCTATCTAAGAGGTCCCACCCTTTAGATCAAGGAAGGTTGGGGGGGTAGAAAACATAAGAAAAACAAGCCAGATGGAGATATTAATGGAATTTATGACTCGGACATAATTGTTTTGAACAATGTTTTAAATATTTCCAGTGTACAATTGATGGATGTTGAAATAAAGATACTAAATAAAGGACTAAATCTCATTTCTGTTTTTTTTTTGTGCCGGAAAATCAGTTGGCACAAGATGTGATGGCATTCTGCAGGTTGTTAAATTTAAGGATTTTCTTTAAGGATTCAGATGGTGATGGTAAGCAGGAGGAATTCATATATCATAAATCTAAGTTTAATGCGCCCATGCACCCTAATGTGCATGTGTTTCAGACATTGGTTCTCAAGGACTTTCATTATAACCATAAGGAAGTTATACCTAAACCCAATAATCTCTCAAAGATGGAATAGGAGGCTCTAATGGGTTTGGTTAACAATAAAGACCTGGTTATATTGGCAGCAGACAAGGGGAGAGCAGTGGTGGTCATGAACTGGGAACAATACAACAATGAGGCTCTCAGGCAACTGGGAGATGTGAGGTATTATATGAAGATGCATTTGGATCCCTCCCATAGATTTAGGGGAGAAATCAAGTCATTTTTGATGGAGGCCATGGAAGAAGGTATTATTTCTGAGCAAGAATGTAAATATCTAACTACACAAGATCCTTCTAGCCAATACATCTATTTTCTCCCAAAAATTCATAAGGATGCTGAGCATCCTCTGGGAAGGCCCATTGTTTCAGGAAGGGGATCAATTACTGAGCCCCTATCATAATATCTAACTATAAAATGTAAGCCTTTACTACAATGGGTTAGATCTAGACTTCGTGACACCACTGAATTCCTTCAGATCATAGCAGAGAACCAATTGGAACCAGGTTGACTACTATGCACCTTAGATGTAACCACCCTCTATACAAATATACCTCATGGGGTGGGTTTGGAGGCCCCTGAATACTGGCTTAGAAGGTCTGAACTATATAGACCAGGGATGAATACGTTCATCATTAGGCTCGCTGAATATATCCTTACTAAGAATGTTTTCTTTTATGGGGACCAATGTTTTTGGCAAGTAAAGGGGAAGGCAATGAGGGCATCTTTTGCCCCCATTTACACTGATTTATTCATGGCATATGTGGAGGAATGCATTATATATGATCCACTTCATAACATCTATCTAAATGATATTGATATCTGGAGAAGATTGCTGGACGACTGCTGGATGGTATGGAGAAGTGATGAGTTGTATTTGAGGGAATTTGTCAACTACTTAAATGAAAATAAATGGGGTTTGGAGTTTACAGCTACTTTTCATTTACAGCATATCATGTTTTTGGATGTGCTGGTCAGCAGGAATGCTGATCATACTTTAACCACCCAAGTATATAGGAAGTACACTCAGTACAACTCCCTTCTCCATGCCTCTAGCTTTCACCCTCCACATATATGCAAGAATATCCCCTAGGTCCCAATATTTACGTATGAAGAGGATATGTTCTGAGCCGGAGGACTTCAAACACTATAGGGATGACCTCACCATCAGATTCCACAATAGAGGGTATCCTATGGGCCATGTCTTAAGGGCAAGCAACTGGGTATCAAAAATGAATAGACAGGATACGCTCAAGTACAAGGTTAAATCAACCAGTAAAAATCCCAATTTTTGACTCTTCACTACTTATGGCCATAATACTGACATTTTATTGGATATAGTTCAGAGACATTGGAACATTCTAAGGGCAGGTGACTTTTTAGCATCTTTTCTAAAAGGAAGATGCCAGTTCTCCTTTAAGAGAGGCAGGAATATGAATTCCCAATTGAGTCATTATAAACACAGTCATCAGTCTAACAGGGATAGGGCCCAGAGGACCATGATTGGTGATTTGTTGACAGGATGTGTGCCATGTGGGCATTGCACATACTGCAAGTCCGGTATTAAAACTAAAGAATTTACAAGTACCAACACTGGACAAGTGTATAATATAACTTTTTTCACCAATTGTGGGGCGGATTGGCTCATATATTAAGCAACCTGCACTTGCCATGCTTTTTATGTTTGACAGACATCCAGAACCCTGCACATACGTATCTCAGAACATCTAAGTGGCATTAGGAATAGGAAACACACGAGTGCCCTATACAAACATATCACTAACCATCCAAATGCCATTTTCAGATTCACCATTATTGATATAATATCAGGAAATAGGACAAATAAAGGAGGTTGGCATCGTCTTTTGGACTCTAAAGAAAAAAAGTGGATCATCAAATTAGGTGTTTTATTTTCACCTGGATTGAATGAATACTTATAAGCAATTAGCCAATGCCGTGGCTTATTAGTATAGCCATTAGGTATTTAAGCACAGTGTTTTATGATTTAAGATAACACTGAAGAAGGCTGATAAATTTTGTTAAGCCAAAACCGGTCTGTCTGTGAGCTTTTCATAATAAATTGTTTTACAGCTCGTCACAGTCTGCTGGCTCTTTATTTGGATTTCTGTCCAGATAGAACCTAAGCTGCCTATGTACATCCAGGGAATGCAGGATCATTTCCCCTTTATTCTGAGGATTAGGAAAAAAGGTTGGCAAATGAATGGACTGATTTAAAGCCACACTAGACACCACCTTGGGCATAAAAGATGAGTTAGTCCTGAGGGAAACCCTGTCTGCATGGAAGATAATGAAGGGTTCCACTACCATAAGGGCCTGCAATTCAGATACTCTTCTTGCTGAAGTGCTGGCTAGAAGTAAAGCTGTTTCCCATGAGAGGAATTTTAACTCTGCTGTGGCCGCAGGTTCAAAGGGTGGAAGTGTGAGCTTTTCTAATACAAAGTTAAGGTCCCAGGCTGGAGTGGGAGCTCTCCTGGGGGGGTCTTAAGTTTTTGGCTCCTATCAGGAACTGTTTTACCAGAGGATGAGAGAAGAGGGGTGGCTCAGTATTATAATGAGCTGAGATGGCAGAGGCATGAATCTTAATTGAAGAGAAGGATAGGCCTTTGTGGAGCATTTCTGTTAAGTAATCTAGTATATGAGGTAAGCTGGGCACAGTTGTGCCCTTTCCCTGAGACTGGCTCCAGAAACCGTATCTTTTCCATTTTTCCAAATAGGATTTTCTAGTAGTAGGCCTCCTTGCCTCAAGAATGACATCCATCACCTGCTTACTGAGGGTTGCTGGTATTGAATTCAGGGGATTAGCCAGGCTGCAAGTTCAGGGTCTGTAGCTGAGGGTGCAGAATCTGGCCCGCCTGCTGGAACAGCAGGGATGGAGTCTGAGGCAGGTGCCATGGTTGTAGCACTGTCATACTGTGCAAAAGAGGGTACCAGTGCTGGCGTGGCCAGTCTGGCACAATCAGGATTGTCCTTTTTGATTTTTAGTAAAACCTTTGAGAGGGGTGGCAGAGGGGGAAAGGCATAGACTGAGAGACTTTCCCAGGTGAAGGACAGGACATCCACTTTCCAAGCTTAGCTGTAGGGAGTTCTGGTGCAATATCTGCTCAATTGATAGTTCTGAGGGGAAGCAAAAAGGTCCACTTCTGGTGTCCCCCACCTGTTCCTCAAAAGCTTGAATATTTTGGGTTCCAGTTTCCACTCATGTGGGTCCATGAGATTTCTGCTTAAGTCATCTGCCAGTGAATTTAGTTTGCCTGGCAGGAATTGAGCTTGTAAGTGCACTTAGTTGCTCAAGGCTGTGTTCCACAGAGCCATGGCTAGTCTGCAGAGTGGGTAGGAATGGGTTCCCCCTACTTGTTTATGTACCACATAACTGTGGTGTTGTCTGTCTTTACCAATAGTTGTCCTGGAAGAATAAGGCCTTTGAAGGCTGTCAGAGCATTCTGTACAGCTAACATTTCTTTTTGATTGATATGCAGGTGCCTTTGCTTTGGGTTCCATTTGCCCTGAATGCACTGCCCTGCCATGTGAGCCCCCCATGCATAGTCTGATGTGTCTGTTGTTAGGGTTTGGGCAGCAGTAGGTAGAGTGAAAGGGAGTCCCTTGTTGTGGTTGCAGGCCTCTGCCCACCAAAGGAACTCTATCTTTAGGCAAGGAATAATAGGAATCAATGTTTCCAGGTCCTGAGAATGTTGACACCAGAGACATTTTAGGTACCACTGAAGTTTCCTCATATGCAGTCTTGCATATGGAATTAGTAGAATACAAGAAGCCATGAACCCTAGGGCTTGCAGTATTTTTATTGCAGATAGCTGGGTTTTGGTGGCCATTAGACTGAAATAGTTTGTCAAATAAATTTGTTTCTCTGGAGTGAGGAATGCCATCTGGGAAGTTGTGTTCAAGCTTGCTCCCTGGAATACAATCTGTTGGCTGGGTACCAGTTGTGATTTATTTTCATTGATGGTGTATTCCAGTGAAGTTAGAAGTCTCTTTACAAATGCCAGGTGCTGAAGTAGCAATTCCTGACTGTCCGCCTGAATCAGGCAATCGTCCAAGTATGGGTAAATTTGAATTCCTCTCTGCCTGCAATATGCAATAGCTGGAGCTAGGCACTTTGTGAATACCCTGGATGCAGTAGATAAGCCAAAGGGAAGTGCAGAGAACTGATAGTGCATAGAGCCTGCTCTGAAGCATAGGTATTTCCTGTGCAGATAAGCTTCTTTTAAATCTAGGGTTGCTAGACAGGAGTCTTTGACTAGCATAGGAAGCAGCTGTTGGAGAGTTAGCATTTTGAATTTTGGAACAACCAAAAAGGTGTTAAGAATAGACAGATCCAGGATAGGACACCAAGAGTTTTCTTTTCTGGGGACCATAAACAGTCTGGAGTAAAATCCTTGTCCCCTTTGTTCTGCTGGGACAGGTTGAATAGCCTTGATACTGAGAAGAGAAAGTACTTGCTTTTGGACCTCTGCCCACTGGTTTGGGGGGAGGTCGGCCATCTGCGTATGGATGGGAGTAAGTGGAACTGGAATCTGTGTCCCTGGGAAACAATGTTTAAGACCCATTTGTCTTGGGTAATGTATTGCCAGTTTTTGGCCTGCAGTGCAAGTTTCCCTCCTAAAGGAGGAAGTACTTGGGCAAGGCTTGGAAGAGTTAAGGATAAGTCATTGTGCAATTTTACCATAGGATGAAGGCTTACTACTCCCTGTTTTGGACATGGGAGCACTCCATTGCTTAGATCTGTGCATAACTTGAGACTGGAGTTTTGGTGGTCTGCTGCCTCTGGGTTTGGACTGTGAAGGCCTGGAAGAGACTGGAAAAGACCAGTGTTTTGAAGGTCAATGCCTACTGAATTTAGGTGGCTGTACTTGTAAGAAATCTTTAACAGTTTGCATATATTTAACTTTCTCCTCCATTCTTTTGAGGACTTCTTCTGCTTTATTACTAAATAGATGCTCTTGATTTAATGATGCATCCAGTAATTTTGCTTTGACATGATCTAGCAAGTTCTCTTCCTTAAGCCAAGCATGTCTTCTAAGAACAGACCCAGTGACAGCAGCCCTGCAAGATGCTTCTAAAGCATCAAACCCACATTGCAAAGTATGTTTACCAACTTGGTTAGCAGAATGCATTAACTCTTGTAAATCTTGTGTTCTGCATGATCAGGAATCAACAACATTTTTTGTTTAATTAGCACCATAATATGGTGCTGATACTTTAACATACAAAACTGGCAATTTAAAGCCCTAATGGCAAGCGTAGCAGAGGTGTATACTTTTTTCACCATCTGTCTAATGCCCTGGAATCCCTGTCTTAAGGGGTAGGATTTTTGGCAGTTGTAGCCTTAATGCCTTTAGTTCCCTGGGAAATGGTCTCTGGATCCACAGTAAGAATTCTAAAAAGGAATTTGTGGGAGTCAGGTACTCTATAGTACCTGTCAGGTTTCCTGGGAGCTGGAGGCAAGGTATCAGGGGTAAGGCTGGATTCCAGGAAGACATAATCTACAATTTCCAGAACAGGAGGGATAGCTAGAGGCCTGTGCTGAGGCAAATTGAAAAATTCCCTGAGTCTCTTTTTGGACTGGGAGTAGTCCTGGGTCTTCCAGCAGAAATGTTCTCTAAGGTTGAGCAGGGTTGCACCAAAGGAAAAATCTTCTGGAGGGAAAGCAGAGGGAATGGAATCCTCTGCATCAGAATCCTCATAGGTAGATAACAGTATGTCCTGGAAATCAGAAGGATCAGTGTAATCAGATTCCTGATCAGAAGACTCAGAAGAAAATTAGTTCTGGGTCTTTTTGAGGGGGAAGGCTGACGTCCCCTAATTAAAGTAATGAGGTCCTCAGCCATTCTAATCATTTGTTTTTGTGGCAAGTGTGCCTTAGAATGCACTTTGGTCGTCAGCTTCCTAGGCGTAGTGTGGACTTTAGGCCTGAGAAATTCTGTATTTTTGGTTTGAAAGGAAGTCATCGGTTTAATATGAAAAGTGAAAGGCCTGAAAATACCCTCAGAAGCCGGTGCTTGCAGCGGCTCCAGACCCATCCAAGGTACAGACATCCGCAGGTTCCATAATCAAAGAAGCATCTCACGGCATACCAGACTCCAAATGTGTCTCAGTAGAGGCCTGAGAATCTGTAGAAGTAGGTATCAGGGGCTGGGAAAGCACCTCACTGAGTACTGGCGGACTGGTGACTAGCTTAACGTTAGTGTTGTTGGCAGCCATGAACCTATGCGCTCTGTCTCTGTCTTTAAACTTTCGTTTTTTTGGAAGATCAGTAGTTGGATGCTTACTAAAGTCATTTCGGAGTACGGAGATTGAGAGCGAAAGAATTTAGCTAAAAAAATAGCCTGTTGGTGAATAGTTCGGGGGTTGAACATGGCACAAAACTGACAGCGAGGTTCATCGTGGTCTGGGCCTAAACAGGTGACGCAGTAAGAATGAAAATCTCTGTGAGGCATTTGTTTTCCACAGGCAAGGCAATTAATTTTTTTCTGACATCGGTTATAGCAAGAAAAAAGGATCCCCGATGGGGTATTTATCTTTTAGAAGACTTCAGGTCTGAAACTCAAAAAATGAAAATTTCAGGAGTCGGCTGACCGGCACTTGTGAACTGCTTCTGTTTCGGGCACCGCACAACAAGAAAGACTGATGTAATGGCATCGGCTGCATGTTTTATACCCCTGATGACCTGACGTCATGGAAGAAGCAACAGCATCTGACACAGAAATCCCAAGACTCTGGTATTCAGGCTGGCTGAGGGCTACCTGCAGGCAGATAACCCAAATGTGATGACTGCAACAGTGAAACACGAAGAACATCAAGAAGCAACCCTAGAACGAAATTGGTTGGAGACTGGGAAAGGAGAATGGCAAAGCTATATATGGTCACATTGTTTATTCAGTTTTATACTGAATGTATCACAGGAAATGCTAGGTTAGATGAATCAGACACCAGAATCAAAATTGTCTGAGAAATATTAACAAACTCAGATATACAGACAGTAGCACTTTGATGGCTCAAAGTGAGGAAGAGCTGAAGGGAAAGCTGATGAAGGTAAAAGTGGATGTGCAAATGCTGGTTGTTGCTCAACATGAAAAACATTAAATCATGTCTAAACCTATTAATTGTTTGCATACTGCTGGAGAAGAAGTCGAAACAGTGAACATGTTTTATTTTAAATGGGTTCAAACATCTCTGCAGGTGGATTTTGGAGTCATTAAATTTAAAAAAATGCTTAATTTTTGGAAGTAAAACTATTGCAAATCCTGATAAGATTTAACAGTGCAAAGGCATCATATTGTCAGCAAATATCCAAATAATCGAAGCTATGGTTTACCAGTAATAAGATATGTTTTTGCTGGTTTAATTTTTTCCAAGTGCTGGACATAAGTCAGGGTACATGTAGAATTCATGAAATTAGAATTGTTTCACTCACTATTAGCCAAAAGTGCTCTTTTCATCACCAGTAATGTGCCCAGCATTGCCTCCTTCTGCAGTTATGAGGTGACATGTATTGGTAGCATATTTAGGTATGATTATAAATTCTTTTTTTTTTATTAGTCCTGTTACTTCTAATACAATTGGAACTTCCTGGGTTTTAAATTCTCTAAATTTTTGGGTTTCTAATACCATGACAGGAGGGGCCCCCATTCCTAAGTCAGGGTATGGTTAGATTTCATCAACTTAGTATTGTGTTAGTCTTTGATGGTATCCATGTGTGCTCTTTTCATTACCCATAATGTGCCCAGAATTGCCTCCTTCTGTAATTCATATAGGGTTACATGTATTGGTAGCATATTTAAATACAATTATAAATTATTTTTATAAGTCCTGTTGCTCCTACTACTATTGGAACTGTCTATGTATCTTTCTTCTGCATTGATCTCTTTTCTGCTTACAATTTTTGCTATTTTAAGATTTGTGTCTCTGTACATAAGACACTGTAATCACTGGGTGTAGCAATTTTCATCATTCTCCGTAATGCTTTGTGGTTTATATTTCCAAGGCTTCTGAACTACTCTATACTGAAGCATTTGTACAATCTCCTGTGCAACAGTTTTGATACATTGCTGCACTTTTCAGTATACAGGCCCTCTGCTATGAGTGTATCACACCCAGCAACAAGAAGTGTGACTGTTTCCAGCTCTGTTTTACAGAACCTGCATTTGTCTGTTTCCCCTGCATTTTCAAAGGATTTTATAAAGCAACATGTACATAGACCACCACTTCAGCCACTAGGGGTTTTGAGAGTTAGAATATGTGCCAGAAATTTGAAGCTTTTGAAGTATGGTGATACAGAAAATGTCTATGAATACAGTGGACTGCACAAAGATTATATTAGTCAGTGCTAAACTAAGTAAATGTAGAATGCTGACTGGAAGGTCCAATAGTAAAACAGATACATTGATCACATAATGAAATGACAGAATTCACCTGAAAAGACATTGATGCTGGGAAAAATCAGAGGCAAAAAAAAGATGCAGTGGAAGAGACTAAGGTGGACCGACAGCATTACTGAAGTAATGAATATGAGTAATTAAACCCAGTGGTAGTGGGGAATTTCTGCAGTTCTGAGAAAACAGGCATTACTTTCTTGAGCTTTAAGCTGTTTCTAGCCACAATTTCCTGCTGGTATGTTATTTTACATGAGCAGTCGGCCATCTTTGTCCTTAAGACTTTTGGATGAGGAAAGGTCTTCTGAAGCAAAAACCAAAGCATATGGACTCAATTTTGCATTTAGGGAAGTACAGTTAAACTACTGCACTTACTAGTTTTGTTTCTCACTCACTCACCCTTTCCTGTTGCGCTTTTAATCTTGGAGACTTTTGATCTATCCACTTCACTGCATAACTGGCCTTGGAAGCTCCAACCAGCCTCATAGGATTGTAGGATCATAGGATGTTACTAAGCTAATGGCTCTGGGGCCCTTACAAGTCTAGCTAAGCATTTATCCCAAAAAGAAACTTCAGTCAGCATTTGTCATCCCTGTCAATGAGGGACGCAGGTGGAACCCCAGGGAGAAATTTGTGGTTTCCCATCCATTCATCAAGGTTGTGCTTGAAGAGGGTCAGTCAAGTACTCTGTTTGACGTGTATGGGAAGCCTATTCCAGAGATGGGGCAGCATCTGGGAGGTAAACCTGTCTCTCCAGCAGGTTTTGTTGATGTTGCATATTACATTTAGGCCTTTTGAATGGGTAATGCGTGAGAAATTAGACTTACAGATATGGAGCATCTCTAGTAGGGCAGGGTCCGAGATTGCCTTGTAGATGAGACACAGATCACCTCTGACAATCTGTATGATACCAAGCAGAGTGATAGTGATCTGAGCCTGTGAGCCTGTGAGAAATTAGACTTACAGATATGAAGCATCTCTAGTAGGGCAGGGTCCGAGATTGCCTTGTAGGTGAGACACAGATCACCTCTGACAATCTGTACGATACCAAGTAGAGTGATAGTGATCTGAGCCTGTCCACATATGACAGGTGTTGGAAATGATGGAGTCTCTTTGTGAGGTATTTCTGTGGCCTTTCCAGTTGGTGCAGATGTTTGGAGAGGTACATACCAAACGAGGCATTATACTCAATTATTGGTCTAATAACAGGATTATAGAGCGGTAATAACCTCCTTTATTCTGGATGCAATACCTTTACTTATGAGATGAACCAAGTATAAGGCTTTTCTGAACACTGTTGATACATGATATGGTTGAATGTGACATTATTATCAACCAGAGTACCCAGGTCTCACACCACAAGTTATGTGTTTAGAGGGTTGCTGTTGATGTAGTAATCCGTAGGGGCTGTGTTTCTGCCAAATGGTATGATGATGCATTTTTTGCATTAAGCTTGAGAAAATGACTTTGGCAACAGTCATTAGTTGCTGTGAGATCCTCTTGCAGTATGTTAGCATCATATGGGGAGTCAATGACAGCACCCAACTTACAGTCATCTGAAAACTTGGTCAGTCACAGGCCTTTTGTATTAGCCTGGACCTCTGAAAAGTAAATGCCAAACAGTAGGGGGTTCCAGGACAAATCACTGGGGAACTCCACTAGAAACAGGTCTGCTATCGGAGGTGGAGATGCCTATTTTGACCTTGAGGTCCTATCGGTGAGCTAGCTGACCACCAACCTGATGAGACAGGGATTTATGCAAAGTTGTGTTAGCTCTTCAATGATGCCTGAGTGGGAGATTGTGTCAAAGGCTTTGGCCAAGTCAAGGTAAGCTGTATGTACTGACTTTCCCTCATCCAGGGCCTTGGCGACAGTCTTAAAGAAGTCAGCCAGGTTCAACAGGCAAGATCTGCCCTTGATTAATCCGAGCTGGGTAGAGTCAAGTGCTTGGAGATTGCCTATGTCCTTGTATATGAGACCCATAATAATATGCTCCATGGCTTTACAGATAAGACTTGTCAAGCTAATGGGGCAATAGTTTCTAGGGGCAGTAGTGGCACCACCTTTGTGCAAGGGGATGACAAAGGCAGTTCTCCATTCTGCAGGAATGAAGCCTGTACTTAGGCTTTGGTTGAACAGGGTGCTCAATGGAAAAACTAGTTCTTGCTGGAGATGGTGGAGAATACAGCCTGGGATACTATCAGGTCCCATGGAAGCGGTCTTCTTTGCCTTGGATAGGGCCTTTACCACTTGATCTTATGGAGATGTGAGGTGCAGGACAAGTATTGGGAATGATGAAAGGGCCTCTGGGGGGAGAGGGAGGTGAAGTTTGCACTGAACCTATCTGCTGGCAGGTTGGCTAAGTCAACAGGATCAGTGTAAGTGATACTGTTAAGTACTAATTCAGAACAAACCTGGGCTTTGCCATGGAGGTTCCTGACATAGCTGAAGAAGGCTTTGTAGTTTCCCTTTGTTTTGGAGGTTCCCTATTCTATGATCAAAGATGCATTCTTTCGAATGCATCTTGATCAACCTTGAAAGCACAAAATGGCAAATTACTGAAACGGCATATAAGCAAATTCTTTCCATGGGAAAGAAATCACTTGGCCACCTTCATTATTTTGCCGTTTTCATCACTGTAGTGCGATCTCGGCATTTATATCACATTATCGAAAGATGAAAATAGCGAACGCTATTTCATCGGCCCCAAAACATCTAAACATGAAAATATCGAACATTCAGAGCAGTGAATTTTTTCCCATGGAAAAAATTTGCTGCTCCGAAACACATACACACAACACAAGCACATCAAACAAACAGCAACCACACACATACACTTAAATTCCTATATCTAACGCTACACTAAACTAAACATACACTACTATCTACCCACTTACCTTAACCCAAACCCTAACCCTAAGGTCCGTCACTATTGCACACTCACCTAACCCGCGCCCTAACCCTAACTCACTTAAACTGCCCCTAACCCTAAAGTCTGTCACTATCGCACACACGCCTAACCCACGCCCTAACCCTAACTCACTTAACCCAACCGTAATCCTAACGTACAAACAATCGCATACTTACCTGAACCCAACCCGTAACTTTCCACCTCAGCGCTAAGAATACCGAAGCCACAGAAATGGCCAACCAAATGTTTCCAGAGGAAAGAATTCGCTGTTCTGCAACTTCTCTATTCTTAGCATTCGCTGAATAGTGTTCGATATCAGAACATTCGAAGTTTTAATACTTCGATGTTCTGATATAGACCCCCGATCTCGGAGTTGGTATATTTAATTAGGGGGTGTGGGGGACAAAGCCCCCCATTTTATGTAATGTTTTAAAATTTTGTTTTTTTTTTCTTTTTTGGAAGAGTGATTTTTTTTGCTCTGGGAAAAAGAAAATCGCTGTGTCTAAGTGTTTGGGATTGTAAGCTTTCACTTACATGGGGTCGATAAATCAGCGTTCGCTTTTTTTAAGCATTCACTGATTTAATGTACACCAGTTTTAGGGGCTAGTTTTGATTCATAACTGGCTTTGGAAATTTCCACTAGTGATCCTCCCAATCTTATCTCCTATATAAGTGGTCTGGGGAGCTCCTCCCAGTCTCATCCCCTCAGCTCATTTTACTAGGCACTTAATGATCAAACTGGGATGTGGTACTACAGCTTCACTGCTACAGTGTTATATTCTCTCTATCATTTGTCTGTTTAAAGTTGAATATTGGTGCCTTTCTGTTTGTTACATTTCTACTGTTGACACATTAGCTACTGTTTTCCCCTATCCTTGTGTCTGCTACATTGTTACAACCCTCCTAGCCCCAACTGATACATTATGAAATGCTCTCCCTACTACTCCATACTGTTTATACACTAATTACAGTTTTCCCTGCACCACTATAAAACCCATTGTTTCTGAAATTCTAACCTACCTCGGGTCATTGACTTGTAGGCTATAGCTCAGAGTCATGGGATTAAGTGAATTGTGATTTTCTACGGGTTCTAGAGTCATAGATGTCCATTATTTGCTCCATTTGATTGGAACCCTCTCTAACTGCTCTGCTATAACCTGAACAGAGCTACACTCACCTTGGGTCTTTTATTCAAGACTCAGAGCAGCATGGAAAGCCCTGAACTGTGAGAAATTAGTTTTGATTCTAAAACGGAAGAAAAAAAAAAAAAAAGCTCTACTGAGATGCAGTCAGCGCACCACTGCCATTGGACTTATTCTATAGTGAGCTGTCTTTGCAGGAACTTTTTTCCCTATGAGAGACCCAAAAAATCTGTGCACCCTTAGAAATCCATATCTATGGCTCAAATAGCTTACACCAAACACAAATAAACACATCTTGATCTGCAATACATTCACAATCAAATAACTATCCATTTACCCCATGCCTTAGCAGTAAGTCAATCAAAACATTATCCTAAACAAACTGACCACCTAGCAGTTATATCCCCCCTGCCCCTGGCCCCCATGAGTCATTCCTGTCAAAACCATGGACCAGCACTTCCCCACAACTTTTGTAACCAGCCTGATTGAGATGGGTATCTTGAGACAGTGTAAGAATTGTTGTATGCTGTCTGATGATCATCTACTACTCAAATAGCATAGCAATTATGTCTGAGATGCCCTTGAAGGCAAAACTCTCACACACAGTAAACTCAGACACCAGAATCATCAGCAGTGCATGACACCACAGCTCATCAAGGTCACCATAATACACATAATTGATCATATGCTTAGGTTCTAAAAATTAACTTGCCAAAACCTCAAAGTCCTCCAAAATACAGCACAGACACATAACACACTCAGCAAATTAAATTCAATTTTTCACATAAAACATGGAGTCCCAAAGTCATGGATACTGAGCTCAAAAAGCAGGTATCTATCCAAATAAATATTCTAGTTATAGGTGACTTCATTGTTAGACATGCTGATGTACCTCCTACCAGGGTAAGTAAGGAAATACTGAGAAATAGTTGCTTGTTTGATACCAGGGTCCATCAGATTGCTCATGCATTCAGGTCCTAAAACAGCAAGTAGCTGTATGAATCTATCATAGTATATGTGGCTGTTTATTACCTGAGATGTATCTCTCTGGACTATATAAAGACAGACCTGATGGAGCTCTCTGAGTATGTGTCTCAGTCAGGCATGAGCTTAGAAGTGAGAAGCATTCTACCTTCTTTCATAATGATACTGCAGCATAAGCAAAAATAAGTGAGTTCAGTAATTGAGTTAGCTTTGGGTGTAATTTGAAGAGGGCCAAATATTTGTCAGCCTGGGTGCATTTCATCAACAGGCAATGCTACTTCTCTAGGGATGGTCTGCATCTGTACATTCTTGGGTTTTCATTATTTCCATCCCAGTGTCTTTTTTTAGGCGATGCCAACCTGATAAACCTACCAACATAACAAAGCAAGCAAATGAAAGTATGAAGGTGTTACAGATCACTGCCTTGATCCTAAGCAAGAAATTCCACTCCCTACTCATCCTTCTCACTCTGGAGGATGAGAACATCTATCTAGTGACTGAGACATGGATTATAATGAGGGATAGTACTCTAGCTGTGTAGGGCTATAACACTTTTCACATGTTTAGACCAACTACAGTCATTTTTGGAAGGGGAAAATGGTGGAGGTGTCTCAATCTTCATCCAAAAGAGACTCACATCAAGACTGGTAAAGCAACATGATGCACTAGAGATTCTTCATGTCCAAATAACCATCAGAAAAGTACCATATCATATCTTAGCTAGCTACAGAACTCCAGCTATGACCTAATAAAGCCATAATGCCTATCCACAGGAACTGGAGTCACTCATTATTAAACCCAGTACTATTTTCCCAATTAATTTAAAGCATATAGCAGCAGACTGAGAAACCTATACCACCACTAGTGCATAAGCACTGAGATTCCTGGACTTTAGCAATGCAAATGCCGTGGAACAATTAGTCAAAGTACTCATTAGTCCTAATAACATCTTGGATCTTTTTCTTACTAATATGGGAGCATATTGCACCATCCCTTGCATATCTTCATCTCTTTTTAGGTCTGACCATAAAGCCATCTCCTTTGAAATAACATTTAAACCAGAGACTCTTTCCAACCAAGGTACCTTTAGAAATGTATTTAAGACAAACTACTTACTCCTAATTGATACACTGACAAAACTTCAAATCCCATCAAACCCAGTTAACGCCACTGAATACATAGAGATGTATAACACCACACTATGCCATAATAGAAAAAGCTGCATAGATGCAGCTGTATCCTATAAGAAGAAACACAGTGGAAGACCCAGAAAAAAATCATGGTGGAACCATAATATCAATAAACTTTACAATAAAAGGAAGGGAGTTTTGATGAAAAGTAAGAAGAGTAATTCCGAGAAGGATAAAATCCCTAAGAATTGACCCAGTTGTTCTGGATTTGGGAAATAATGTGGACAGTGACTTAACTTTCAAACAATATGTATCCACTGTCATAAGAAAGTCCTTCTATTGTGAACAGCTTATAAAAATAAAGATTGTGTCTAGTTCTAGACATGTCAATGTTACCCTTTATTCAGCCTTCATTAGGCCAATTATTGAGTATAATCCCCCCTTAGTCATGTATCTCTCCAGTATTACGCAGCAATTGAAACACACAGAGGAATACTTTACTAAAAGTATACAAGGCTTAAATAATATGTCCTACATGTACCATCTCAAAGCCCTGTCACTATACTCAGTATCCTACAGTCTGCTAAGAGTTGACCTGTGTCCAGCACACATGGCATTCTATGACCTAATACTGATGGGCCTACTGCACATCAGCAAGTCAAATGGCATCAGAAATACTCAGTCTTGTGATCTAAATCTCTTCTGGAACCTCAACAGAATAGTCTGGTGGGACAGATATATCACACAGAGGATACCACTGCTCAAGAAAAAAAACTCATCCATGTAAAACAAAAGTCATCTATGTCCACATTCAAAAGCAAGTTACATCTATGGATGGGTAATAGAAAACTTACCCCAGGACTGCTCCTTGTATTACTAATGGACAGATAAACCACTCCTAAATGCTTTATGCCATGCATGAGTCCCCTCAAAGTATCTATGGTATGATCCCAGTTATTCTCACTAGGGTTAACATTTAATTATCAATCAAGGGATGAGTAAGGCCAGTCCAACACCAAACAGGATAGGTTAATTCAAGCATCAAAAGGAAATTGGTTAGACTTAAAATGGCACACAAGGGCAGCTAGCCTACTACTTAGCTATGAACCTACAACTATAGATATATAGTTGGGATATTTTACTAATGCTGACTGATTGAACTACTGTTGTTTTAACCATACTATGTCACCTCATGTATGACTGAACTACTGTTGCTTGCACTATATTATATCACATTTAGCATGCTTATTTTTAAAACTGTTAGCAGTCTTGAACAATAGCAAGCAGCACTAACTGTATTATCTTTGTCTTTTGGGGCACTAAATTAAATTGTTTTTCAGTTGTTTAAGGTGTCATCTGAAAATAATAGTAATGTGTTGTAAGTTGCTTTGGGCTATTTTGTCTTTCCTGAGCAAAGTTTTAGCTGGTACTTTATTTATTTGTTTGTTTGTTTGTTTTGGTATGGATACCATTGCATTAGAACTACTACTGTGCTCATGTTACATCCTGAGCCAAACTACTTTTTTCCAGGAATAACTACGTTTAATGCATAACCTTTGTTCTTTTCTCCTGGTAAGCCTGCTTTTTTTTTATTTTTGGGGGGATGGTGGACTTTGTCTCTGGAGCAGAAAGCATTGTTGACACAGGCTCTGCTCCTGGAGTATTGATGGCCCTCTTTCTACCACTTCAATATTAAGGAAGTTGCTCTCCTACTTTGGACACAATAGAAGAGTCTTCATGGGTTCTGTTTAAGCAGCTTTATTTTATACAAACACATCGCTATAGAAGATTACTGACTTTAACTTAAGTAACTCATATACAAACTAAAAACTGCGATCATGCATGCTCACACTCTCACTGCTCTTACATACTGGCACTAGGGATTGTGCGTGTTTGGAATTTATACGTGCACATACAGCCTTGATATGCTTCTTAAAGATACAGCACACATCACTTGCACTCTGATCTACATCCTCCCTCTTTGAGAAATAGATCATAAAACACTATGAGTCTACTTGTTATGCAGAAATCACAGGTAATTCTTTGTCATGTATTATACAACACTAAGTACACACACACACACACACACACACATATATATATATATATATATATATATATATATATTTATTTATATATATATATATATATATATATATATATATATATATATATACATACATACAATCAAGTCCATGTTGCTGCGTATTTCACACTGGCCTTAGATACTTGTCCATATTATGTGATATTTAACAACTGGAACTGTCTCTGAAAAATGTTTGACCTGTAGAATGTTCAGAACATTTTCTGAAATGAAATCAGAATTTTGAACACATTCTGGTATGGAAACGGTGTCTGATTTACTCTTAGATTTGAAGTCTGCATCACAGAAATGATGTTATGATGGTGATGATGATTCTGGCACAGGAAGAAGATTTCTACGGTTCCTCTTATATTCCATACCCTCAGAGTCTACCAGGTAGGATCTCTGCTAGGCACAGGTGCCTGTAATCTGTCCAATTTGATCAAGACCTTTCGTTGTCTGGATTTGTACCATCTCTCCTTGTCTCAATGGACAAAGTAATCAGCCAAATCTGTCATAACTAGATTTCTGGATATTACATTTCTTAAACAACTGAGGCTTCAATAAACTGGAAGTAATGGGTAGCATAGTTCTAGTTTGGTTGGAAAGTAGTCTTTGAGCAGGTGAGCCAAGAATATCATCATGGGGTATGTTTCTCAGATTAAGCAAATTCAAGAACACATCAGTATTGTCACGCATTGACCTTTCAAGTAACTGCTTTGCACTCTGCACTGCACATTCAGCTAGACCATTTAACTGAGGATACGCAGGGCTAGTAGTGACATGTACAAAGTCCCATTCTTTTGCAAATTTCTGAAACAAGTGACTAGTAAATTGAGTACATTTGCCAGAATGAAGTTTGTGTGGATTACCATGAATTGAGAATTGATGTTTCAACTTAGTAATAACAGTAGTGGATGTTAGGTTAGGTAGCAGATCAATCTCAAACCAGTTCAAATGAGTCTACAAAAACCAAGTAGTGTTGATTGTTCCACTCAAAGATATCAGTAGCAACTATTGACCAAGGTAGTTCAGGAACTGGACTTATCTGAAGTGGTTCTCTTTGCAAATGTGGTCTAGTACGACTGTATACTGAACAAGAAGAAAGTACTTTAACAATGTCTTTTGGTAACAAAGGCCAAAATACTAATTCTCTCATACATCTCTTAGTGGATATGGATCCTGGGTGACCACAATGCAAAATCTGGATATATTCTTGTTGTAAGGAAGCAGAAACAACAATTTTAGGACCTTTGAATACAATGTCATCATCCAACAACAATTCATCACTGTAAGGAAAATAGGTGTGCACTTCAGGTGGTACACTAAATTGCTTTGACGGCCATCCCACATTAATGTAGTGATTGAGCTTCTGTAAAATTGGATCAGTCATTGAGTGATCTCAACTCATCAAGTCTAGTGGTGGAAAAATTATGCACTAACATCACATCAAAGTCAAAAGTATCTTGTGCCAAGCTATTCTGTCATATTTCTGGGTGATCTGGATAAGATATCAGCCAGATAAAGTAACTTGCCTTTTGTGTAGACCATTTTGAAATTGTAATTTTGTAATTTGAGCATCATTCTTTCTAATTTCACTGGAGTGGAATACATAGGCTTCTTTGGAATAGTAACTAGAGGTTGGTGGTTTAATTCTGGATAGCTTGACCATAAATATAATCATGAAACTTGGAACATGTAAATACAATTGACAAAAGCTCTTTCACAATTTGAGCATACTGCATCTCAGTTTGGCTAAGTGTTCTAGATGCAAAGGCTACTTGTCTGCCCTCTTGAAGTATAACTGCACCAAGACCAAATTTAGAAGTATCACAGGAAAGAGTAACTGGTTTGTTCACATCATAATATCTTAATGCAGGTGAGGTGGCAATTTTCGCTTAAGGTCTTCAAATGCCTTCTGGTGCTGGTCCAACCATGACCGTGCAACATTTTTGCCCATTAGTTCTCTTAAAGGTGCTGTCAACTCACTGAAGTCTGGTATAAACTTGCCTAAATAGTTGAACATGCCTAGTAAACACTGTAGAGCTTGTACATTATCTGGTGCTGACATCTCAAGAATAGCTGCTTGCTTGGTTGGGTCTGGTCTCAAGCCTGTACTTGGGAACAAATGGCCTACATATGAAACTAATGGAAGTCTGAATTTGCATTTCAAAGGATTGAGCTTCAACTTTACTTCACGTGCTCTGTCTAGAACTTTCTTGAGGTTTCTGTAATTCTCTACTCCACCATTGCCTCCAACCAATAAATCATCTACTATTATGGCACAAGGATAACCAGAAACAATTTGCTCCATTGCACACTGAAAGACTTCTTCCACAATTTATTCCAATTAGCATCCTTAGAAATCTGTATCTGACAAACAGAGTACCAAAAGTAGTTAGAAATGAGGATTTGCGATCAAGCACCACTTGCCAAAATGAACTCTTTTTATCCAAGACAGAGAAAACAGTGGCATTCGGTATTAAGGCTGCAACCTCTTTAACTGTGCACACTGGATGATATGGCCTCTTTAATGTTTTGTTCAAATTTCTTGTGTCAGTACATATTCTGATTTCATCTGAGCCTTTTTTGTGAGTTGCTACCATGGATGACACCCATTCAGTTGGTTCTGTGACACCTTGCTGCACCATTTTATCCAACTGAGCCTTAACTTTCTCCTGCATAGCTATTGGAACTCTTCTCACTGGTCTGACTACTGGAGTGACCTCTGGGTCTAACTTCATGGAATACACAACTGAAAGCTTGCCTAACTTGTGATAGAAAACATTAGCATACTCTACGAAAATGACTTCAGAAAAGTTAGAATGCAGAAATGCATTTACATGATGAAATTCTTTAGCAAAAGAAAGTAGATTCATTCTTAAACCATCTTTGAGACCTAATAAAGATTCCACTGGTCTTCAGACTACATAGAATAACAAGTTGTAACAGTTCTCAGCCAGTTTGAATTTCTTCACCTTCATAAGAGACAAGTCTCGCACTACTGGCCACATTGGGTTGTTCGTTAGTTCTCAATTTAGGAAATGTGTCTGCTGATATAACATTACACTTTGAACCAGTGTCTGCTTTGATGTCTGTGGATTTTCCATTAATCCTGACAGTACAAAACACTTTGCTTCTTGCTAATAAATTCACTGCATCAACTATTTCACCAAGCACTGATAAGCCATCTACATAGAAAGCTGACTGCTTTGGCTCTGCTTGATCAACTTGCTTCTTTGTGTGACCTTTCTTTACAACTGTGTGAGGCTTGATTTGCAAAACTTTTGGAAATGGTTCCATTTTTTACACTTGTGACATTGCTGACCAAATGCTAAACAGTTCTCTCTTTTAGACTCACAATTTATACCACAATTGTGACAGTTAACAATAAAGCTAAACTTGGGATTTGCTGACTGATGCTTGTACTGCACTGAGCTTGAGTGTGCTCCTTTTTTAGAACTTGCTGGAAAGCTACGTGGTTTCCCTGTTAAGCCAGCAGGGGCTGTGGCTGCCATGTGCTTAGGCCTATTTCTGTTTGCCATGTGTTGCAGACTATCTACAGTTGCTCTGGAGCTAACTGAAACCATGCTCTTGTCACTCGAAAGCATAACTATGTGCTTTTCTGTCACCTCATGGATTTGACAAATCGCTATGACTTTGCTCAACGTTAAATTACTGTCACAAAGTAAAATCTTTCTCACAGCAGCACTATTAATACCACACACAAGCCTGTCCTTTATCAACTCATCTTTTAAGTCACCAAACCGACATGTTTTAGCTTTGTATCTCAGGTCAGTTAAATAAGCTGCAAATGTTTCCCCTGGTTTCTGATCTTTCATGTAAAACAAATGTCTCTCTAATGTAATATTTGTCTGGGGTACGGATTTCTCTGAACTTGCACTTCAAACATGCAAGATCTTCCCTTGATTCCACCTGAATAACAACATGACGGTTTTCACCTTCTCTTTCATATACTGCTGGTGCATACACAAATGAGCACTCTCTTTCTATGTCCTCTAACCCAGGTAGGTTTAGCAAAATGAATGCCCTGGTATGTGCATCTTTATCTGCATAAGCTGTTTGCATAAAAATATGGTACTCTTTGCTCAAATATTCTCCAATTCTCTGCAATATTCTGATCAAATACAAGTGGTAAGGGCTTTTGAAATCCGTTGGCCATATTAACACATACTAATGAAGGATTTTTCAAATAAGCACAAACATACATACATACACATGTGCCAGAAGCCTATGCCAATATTTGTAACTTTGTCAATTGCCTCTGTACTTCTGTATTTATAGCTTTTTGAGCTTTTCGAAATTATGCTAATGGACAAACTCATAGTATCTTTTAATAATTGGACTTTGTGAAACAAAATTCTCGAGTACTTTAACACTCTTGTAACATCGTTTTGCAATGCCAAAGTTATTTACCATCATTTTAAGAAACATCTCAAACAACTTTATGATGCGAATGAAATAAAACTCTTGGGCACTGTAATACTCTTGTAATATCGTTTTGCAAGAAATCACCTCTTAGTGTGAGAAACATATCAAATAACTGTACAGTGCGAATAAACTGCACTTCTCTTGACCAAAACTGAATAACATTTCAAAGTAATTGCACTTTGAGAATAACTATACACAGCACACTGCAATGTCCCCAAAATGGCAGTACCTTGCTAGGTGACTCTTTACAGTGCAAGAAACACTATGTAATGATGGAACTTTTGTGAATAGACATACACAGCTCAAGAAAAGTTTTGAAAAGGTTATACTTTGACTATATTCCATGAAATAGTTGCACTTTGCACACAAACTCTTCAAAATACATGTACAGTAATAAGCACACACTGTAAGCACTTTTTTACACACTTTGAGATACTTTGAATAACTTTAGTTATGCCCTTGATACAATACAAAGTCGTAGTTTTGCCCAAACACAGTATGTTGCCAAAACACATGCAGTTGCTTTGATTTATTTTTGCTTAATGTGCCCTTTTTTTCCCTTAGGTTCATAGGTTCATAGGTTCATACTAGGCTATCTGCCCAAGGGCATTTATAAGCCTAGCCCATAGTTATGTGGCTTTCGCCACCCCTTTAGTTTGAATAAAAACTATGCCTATCATTTTGCTGTGCCTCTGTCAAGCAGTGACGCTGAAGTAATCCCTGGGGTATATCTGCAATCTCCCATCCATTGGTCAAGATTCCTCTTGAACAAGACCAGAGAGGTGCTCTGCCTCACATGTACCGGGATTTTGTTCCACAGCATAGGGAGTCTCTGGGTGATGAATCTGTCCCTCCAGCACGTTCTATTTATAACCATGTCAAGGTTTAAGTCTCCCGCCCTTGTGGTTCTGAGGGATCTAGATTTTTTGAGGTGAAGCATATTCATCAAATCTGGGTTTGACATGGCCTTATATGTCAGGCACAGGTCACCTCTGAGCATATGAGACTGAATAGAGCTGGAGTTCTTTCAGTCGGGCAGCATAAGACATATTTTTGAGACCCTTTATCCTTTTGGTGAGGAACTTTTGGGGCCTTTCAAGCTGCAGCAGGTGTCTGGTCAGATACATTCCGGGCATTGTACTCAATCATAGGTCTAATAAGTGATGAGTACAGGGGATGACCTCCCTTGATCTAGATGTGAATCCCTTCATGATCAGGTGGGTGATATAGAAGGTTTTCCTAACTACTTTAGCAACATGAGTGTCAAGCGAAGGCTACTGTCAACCTGGGTCCCCAGATCTCTGATGACTTTTTCTGTGCTCAGTGGATTGCCACCTATATGGTAGCTAGGGGTAGCCTTGTTTTTCCCAAAGGGTATGACTATGCATTTTTGGTTTAACTTCAGGCCATGGCTCTGGCACCAGTTATCCATTTCTGTGAGGCCCTTCTGGAGGATATCTGTGTCAGATGTGTTAGTTTGCAGTCATCTGCAAACTTTGTCAGCCATAACCCTCCTGTGTTTGCTTGTACTTCAGAAAAGTAGATGCCGAACAAGAGTGGACCCAGGACTGAGCCCTGTGGGACACCACTTGTGACAGGCTTTGAGTCTGACATGGCTCCAGCAACTCTGACCCTGTGGGTTCTGTCACTTAGCCAGTTTGCAACCCATCTTGTGATGTATGGGTTTACATTCAAGCTGATGAGTTTTCGATGATACCTGAGTGGGGTATTGTGTGAAGGCCTTTGCCAGGTCGAGGTAGGCTGTATGGACTGCCTTTCCTCATCAATGGCCTTGGTGACTGTCTCGAAAAAGTCAACCAAGTTTAAGAGGCAGGATCTGCCTTTGACAAAGCCAAACTGAGTTGGATCCAAAGTCTGCAAGTTCCCTATGTCTTTATTTATGAGTTCCATTATGATCCTCTCCATGGCTTTGCAGATAAGGCTTGTCAAGCTAATGGGCGGTAATTTCCAGGGTCTGTGGAGGCACCGCCCTTATGAAGTGGGACCACAGTCGCCCGCGCGCACTCCTTGGCATGCGTATCCTGAGGTGAGGCTAAGATTAAACAGCTGTCCTAACTGTGGGTTTAATTCCTCATTGAGTTCATGAAGCACACAGCCGGGGACACCATCCGTCCCATGGATGCTGTGTTTTTGCCTTAGTGAGGGCAGTTCTCACCTGGGCGTTGGAGATGTTTGGGGCTACAATCCTCTGGAATAGATATCTCTCTTTGGGGGAGGGAGAAGTTTGCACTGAACCTGTCAGCCAGTATGTTGGCAATGTGTGTAGGTTCAGTAATTTTCACATCATTTTGAACTAATTCTGAGCATATCTGGGAGTTTCCTCCTAGGTTTCTAACATAGCTAAAGAAGGCCTTATGATTCTCTTTAGAGTCCTTGGCGATTTTTCTCTCAAAATTTGCCTTGGATGATTTTATGAGAGCTCTTAGTTTTTACTTATAATGATCAAAGGTGTCTTACCTTTCAAGGATTTTGCTCTATCTTGTAGTAGCTTTCTCCTTTTGTTGTAGAGCTTGTTTATGGCTGGGGTCCACCAGACTGGACGCTTGCCTTTGGTACAGAGAGTCTTAGTTTTGTTTGGGATTGCCTGATCCATGCAGTCCTGTAGGTGCTGGTAGAAGGCATTTGTAAGTGATTCAGCGGTTTGAGTAATGTTTACCACTGGCTCAGGGGCCTTAAAGGTGACCACACTAGTTTTAGAAGTGTGAAATCGGCTTTTGAGAAGTTTTTCACTGTGGTCTTTTTGTTTCAGGTATGAGGACCTCCAGCGAGATTAGTTTATGATCTGATCTCACCAGTGAGGGGTATACTTCCGGTGTTGAACATTTTGATCGCATGTTCGTGATGATGAGATCAAGTATGTTTTCTCCTCTTGTGGGGATGGTGACTAGTTGCTCCATGGCATTTGAGTTTATGAACTCAGGAATCTTTTGGTTAGAGTGTTCGGGCTTGAGTAGTGTTCCCAGTCTATATTAGGGTAGTTAAAGTCACCTAGTATGATGGTGTTTGGAGATACATTTATCCCCTCAATGTTTTCAGGAAGGCCATGTGAGGTTCCTGAGTTTGAGAGGTGGCCTGTAACATGCTACAAATTGCAGAGCAGTCTTGCCTATGGTTAATTGCACCTGGATGGTCTCTCGATGCATCATGTTGCCACCAACCTTGAGGTGTGGGTGTCCTTTATGAATATGGACACCTCCTTTCTTGGTGTTGTCCGATTTTGGGGCGGAACACATGATATGAGGTGAAACCTGTTAGTGCTGGGGTGCTCTCAGGAGCCTTGAACCAGGTTTCTGTCACAGCACAGACATCGGTGTTCTCCATATTGAGAAGGGCCTCAAGTCGTGCATCTTGAGATTGAGACTTCTGGCATTGAGCAGCATTACCCTTAGTTTTTTTCCTTTTTGGTGTTCTAGGGTGGTAGGTTTAGAATTTGAGCCTTGCCTAAAAAAGGCACTATGGGGGTGGCAAGAGCCTTTGCCAATATCCGGAAGCCCAGGGGTGACAGGTGCCCCATCCCTGCTTGAGGCAGCGTGGCTTGTCCAGCATGTCATCCCAGGCAGACAGACATTGGATCCCCTTTGAATGACACCAGAATTTAAGCCAATTATTAAAGCTGATCATCTTATCACTGTATTGTGGCATTATTATATTTGTTTCGCTTGTTTAAGCCCTTTTCATGCCCAGTGTACTTTTCTTTGCTCGTTGTACACTAATCATGCCCAGTTTTGCTTTAAACACATTAGTTTTGCTTTAAACATGCTTGTTTTGTTTTACTGTTAATCATTTCATCAGATACCTTTATTTTAAACATTTCATTTAATTAACAAACGTTTTCTGCTTTCCACTTGCTCAGTAATGTGGTTTGTGCCTTGTAATGCCCCGTTTTGTCTATCAAATAAACAGTTTGTGCTACTTCTCATTACCTTTGATTCTTTTCTGGCTGTTTTTGTGGTCATTTCTCATAGTTGTTGTCACGACACTTCACGGCTCTGAATACTACTCTCTTCGAATCCACTTCTGACACCATGTCGCTCTCCTACTTTGAACACAATAGAAGAGTCTTAGGTTCTATTCAAGCAGCTTTATTTTATACAAACACATCACTATAGAAGATTACTGATTTTAACTTAAGTAACTTATGTACAAACTAACAACTGTAATCATGCATGCTCTCACTCTGGCTGCTCTTACAAAATAGCACTAGGGATTGCGCGTGTCTGGAATTTATAAGCGCATGCACAGCCTTGATATGCTTCTTAAAGATACAGCACGCATCACTTGCACTCTGATCTACAGAAGTCAAACAACTTTTGTGAATATCATTCATGCTTTGTCTCCATATTGCCATGTAACCAAATTATATCTGATCCCAGGTATTGCAGTTATGATTATACTTGCAGTGGCATATTGTTACATGTAAAAAAAAACATAAATGCAACTTGTTTATTATTATTTTAATGCTTGAGTTTAAGATTCAACCTGCAAACATGACATTGGGGTTACTCCGTCTTATGGATAGCTTCAGCTTCTTACCTCTGCCACCTACAAATTCAAATATTCTTGGGTTTTTATTTCCAGCTTGGTCTATAAGCCATGGACATGGTGGAGGAATCCATGTCTTGGACGTTTATATGGTCCATTTTAAATTAGATCACCTTAGGTTCTTACCGCCAGAAACAGAGCTAGTCATGTGCCCTGATCTGTGGGGTGAGTGGTCAATAACTTGTTTATATTTCCTTTAATAGTCCAAGCCATTGACGTTAGCGGTGTTGATGATCCAGCTTCACTTGTGATGATTTATAGTACAGCCGTCACCAGAAATCTGGATATCCTTGCCTCAGTGCTGTATGTCCTGAGTTAGTTGTAGGAAAAGAGCCATGGTACAGTTATGAACTGCAGTTATTGCACAGGCAGGAACAGAGGTTGGAAAGTAAATAGCAAAAGATGGACCTTCTTGAAGATCAGCTTAATCCATATCAGCATTATGCTGTTTACTAGACATTTTGCATAAGTATTTGTTTCTCATGAAATCTCTGATTCTTCAAACCAGCCTGTCTCATTCTTTGAGATGATTAGTAGATTGTACAGTCCAGACCATTCTGACAACTGTATGTTTTTTTTTTAATCAGAATATTATGAGAAAATTGAATGGTTCTATGTGCATAAGGTTGCCCAGTTTATGCAAAACTTTCATTCTGATGTACCTATTAAGGCATTTAGTGATTCAAGTTTGAATTTACTTCTATTAGCAGAGCTCAGCCATTTGATTTATGAACTGGTAAGGTCATTCCAATTGTTTCTTCTGTATGTCATAAATTTTGAAGTCTGGAACCTGGTCCTACAAGATTAATTTTGATGTGTCTTGAGCCCGTGGCTCCAACAGTTTTCCAGATTATGAGATCTTCATTGAAAATACAAGCGTTGCCTACATTTCTGAAGAAGGCTATGTTACCTTTCTTATGAAGAAATCATAATTTAACCCATATTAATTGAAGAATTACCAACTACATCTGTAACTCTCATTTGTAGGAAAGGTTATTGAGAAGGTGGTTTATGCTCTGATTTATTCCTGCTTCACATATTCTTCAGTTCAGTTTTAAATCCAAAAACTATCCTTGTGTGAGTGATAAATGTCTTCCTTGTGGTAAGAAATCAGTTACTGTATTCCACATTGGTCCTCCATGATTTCATAGCAGCATTTGATACTGTGGACTGTGGGATATTTTAACTGTTTTTTTTTTTTGTTTTGGTACTCACCAGAATTAATCTTAAGAAGGAGGTAATAAGTCTAGGCAATAAGTCTAGGCAATTCAAATCATGTATCCCAGGTCAAAAAAATAATAATAATGATTTCCTTAGTTATACCCATTTACTCGTCCAGTATTTCTGGCAAAATACTTTGTAAATAATTTTTAAAGTCTGCCAACTCAGTCCACCCCCAAAACATAAGTACCCAGTTATGTCTTTCTTCCGCATCACACCTCGAACATTTACAATCTATCAGAGGAAAAATTCCTATGCAAACATTTCCAAGCAAAAAAACCTAAATCTTCTTGACTTTGTTGCATGTTTGAGAGCCACATATGTCCTCCTATTGTTCCCTTGTGAATTGTTTATCCAGTTTCCTCCCAATCTTTTCTGATCCCCTCTGATTGAATCCTATTCTTATTGTACAATATTTGATATGCCTACTAATTATCCCTTTTTAAAACAACAGCTTGTGTTCTAGATTCAACTAAAAACTCTACCAGAACAAGTCTTTCACTTAAAATTCCTCTATCTCTTTCTCTTTGACTATAATCTGATGTCAGTCCCTGATATGTAAGGTGGTCTCTAGCCTGCAGTCCAAATGTCTTCTTGGCCTCTTCCCATTCTATTACTTTTCCATCTCTACTTATTTGCTCCCAATACCTTGGTTCCTTTGCCAGTTTTTTCCAGTAAATTCTATCCCTCTTTTGCCTATTATCTATACCCCTCAATGCAGTCATTCTCATAGGCAAAATTGCCTTTCTCCATTGTCCTGTTGGCTTACTTCTTAGAATACTTTCTGCTACTTTATGAATATAATATTCTGTATAGCTGTTGTTATTCCCCTTAACAATGTGCACAAAAAATCCCACTCTCTCCTTATTTCTTGAATTTTCCCCCTGCTTCATCATCCCTTTCCACTTTGAATAATAGCTGCCTGTTTGTGGTATGTATATGAACCTTGAATGTGTATCTCTAAGCTATCCCTTCAAATCTGATAATCCTAAACATTCTTGTTCTATTGGAATGATCGGTTTATCTCACTTAACCCTGGTCCTTTTCCTTTCCCAGATAAATTCCTCAACTCTTTATTAGCTACTATCCACAACTTCTCATTTAGTTGATAAAAATATGACTGACCTGCATGTAATATTTCTCAGGTGATAGGACCCAGGAGTTTAAAATAGGTGAAGCCATCTCCACCAAAAGGCCAGTCACTATCACAGTCCCCAGAGCTTGGTACTGGGCCTGCTCTTTTTTGGCATCTATTTCTCTGAAAGGGAAGCAAATGCTGAAGGTTTATGGCTGGCTAAGTTTGCAGATGATTGCAAGATGGGGGTTATCATCAACTCTTCTGAAGACACTAGCATTCTTCAAGAAGGCCTATCTCTGACTAACAAATGGTGCCAAAGCTATAGTCTTAAACTCAATTCTAAGAAATGCATAATTATACTCTTTGGGAAGTTAACCATCCCATCTAATTACCATATTGATAATATACACCTAAGAGTCAACTCAATGGGCAGGGATCTGGGTATACACATAGACAGCACCCTTACCTTCAACAACAATGTAGCCATAGGGGTGAGACAATACTTATTATGTTGCATAACTTATAAGTAAGGCCATGGCACCCAGGTTCACAGAGGTTATTAACCCACTGTACTCTTTCCTTATCAGAGTATAATGCTCCTTTTGGTATGTAACTGACCAAGCATATGCAGCAACTAGAGTGAACTCAGACATTCTTTACAAAAAAGACTACAAGGCATAACAAATGTGCCTTATGCAGAGTGCTTTAAAGCTCTTTCCCTCTAATCAATCTCCTATAGATTTCTGAGGAGTAATCTATGCTTGGCTTACAAGGCATCCACAAACCCCACACTTATGAATCTCCTGCATATTTGTAAGTCAAACAATACCAGAAATACAAGGTTTATGGACCAGGATTTTGTCTGTAACCTAAACAGAACATGCTGGAGGGACAGCAATGGGTCCCAGAGACTGCCCCTCCAAGGGAACAGGTTCCCCATCCATGTGAAGCTGAGTTTGTCTATTGCCCAGTTTAAGATCAACCTAGACCAGTGGATGGGGAATAGTAAATTTTCACTGGGCCTGGCACCCATGTCCCTTATGGACAGAGGTATCTTATAAATGCCTGGCCCTCAATGTCCTGTTGGAAACAGGCCATCATTATTCTTTTGGGAAAATTTGGTTAAGGCTTTGAAAGGCCTGTGGGTGATTAGCCTAGTAGCAATATATGAATCTATAAAACTAAAGGGACTAACAACTTTTTTACTGCTTGTATCTTGCTATCCATATCCAAACACAAGAGCTTCCAGTTTATCAGTTTTTGTATTACTTTTTTGTTTAGTCTCTTCCCACATATTTTAACTGCCAAAACAGAATATTTTTAATCCATACTCATAAATGCTTCATGCATCAATCCCCCATAAATATGGGTATTACTGAACCAATTCATGTGTGGGTACATAATTCACAACTATAGCCTTTGTTTTACCGTCATTAATTGTATATCCTGAAAAGACATGAAATTGTCTTAGAATGTTCTTCATCATTGAGATTTGTTTATGGTTTTATCTGGTACAAAATAATATCATCTGCAAATAAAGCCAAAATTCCTTGATTACCATACCAATTATATCCTTGAATTTCTGAGTCCTTTATTATCTTTGTTGTTGTTTGTCTTTCGGCTTTTTCCCGGTAAGGGGTCACCACAGTAGAACTCTGGTCCACTAATGATTGGCAGTAGATTTTTACGAAACGCCGAGGTGCCAGCTCGATGCCCAACCTTCAACGAAGGCACACCCATTTACGCATGCATGTCTTTCGAACACTACCCAACCGTGGGGAGGACATGCAGACTCCACACAGAAGGCACTCCCAAGCCACGCCGAGAATCGAACGGGAGAACCTCTTACTGTGAGGTAACAATGCTACCGCTGTACCACCGCAGCAATATTATCTTTGTTAATGGTTCTAAGTTTAATACAAATTACAAAGGGAAAAGAGAGTACACCTCCCTGGATCTTCTGCTCAGACATAACTTATCAGACAGGAACCCACTCACTTTAATTTTTGCCTCTGATTCCTTATATATTCCCCTAATCAACCTTATTATTGTAGCAGGGAATGCAGATGTTTCTCATAAAATTCTAGAGTACTCTGTCTAATGCTTTCTGTGCATCAAGATCCACCAACAACAGCTGCATTTTCTTACATTCTTCTTTCGTCTGGATCATTATTGTTCTGTTAATATTGACAAATGTTTGCCTCCCCTTCACAAAACCCCACTAATCCATATCTATCAATTTTGGCAACACCTTTGCAATTCTTTTAGTCATTATGAACATAAACACTTTATAATTGTGGTTTAAAATTTAATTAGGTATATATGAATCTAGGTTTGAAGGGTCTCAATGTCTTTAATGTTACGTCCGCCACAGGTTTTCTTCTAGGATGTTGATGTTTCCCCTACTTTGAAATTGCTGTTAAACAAAAACCTCCAGATCTTTACCAGTTTACTCCCTCCTGTCCTCCAGACTTCTACAGGAATACCATTTATTCCTGAAATCTTTCCTCCAGAATGATTGGACATCACTGTTTTTATCCCATCTCCTCCTGTCTTAATTCTTAATAGTTAAGTCTCGATTACCTTTAACCTTGAGATACTTATGTCTTCCATAAGTATTTCCATTTGTGTTCTTTCTTGATTTCCACATTTATCTGCTTTATACAAATTTTATAACATTTTTGAAATATCATTTAATACTTTGCTGGATCTCTCATTATTTTTATTCATATAGGCTCCCTACATTTGGCAACAACCCTGCCTTCTTTCTGTTGTCTAAGTCACTGTCCTAAAACTTTTTGTGCTCTGGAATTATTATCTATAATCAGTTGCTTAGTGTGAAGATGGGTGAAGATAGATGAAGGCTGCCAGCCTAGCCAGATAGAATTTTGGAGATAATTCTGTCATCTGCAAATATTAATGTAAATCACAGGCTTGTTATCTTAAATGGTAAAAATAGCATTACATGTGGAATTGAAAAACATGTATCAACAGTGCACTCTACTGACCAAGTTTATAGTTTCATAGTTTCATAGTATAGTACTAGGCTTTCTGCCCTGGGGCATTTGTAAGCCTAGCCATAGTGATGTGGCTTTTGCCACCCCATGAAATGGTACAAAAATGTACAGAATAAATCTAGAATACTGTGCCTCTGTCTAGTAGTGACACAATGAAGGTCCCCTTATATAATAGAATTAGTTTACTTTGCCCCTGTCTAGCAGTGACACAGATGTGACCCCTGGGGTAAACTTACGATCTCCCATCCACTCATCAAGATTTCTCTTGAAGAGAGTCAGTGAGGGGCTCTGCCTAATACAAACTGGGATCGTGTTCCAAAGCATGGGAAGCCTCTGGGTTATGAATCTATCCCTCCAGCATGTCCTATTCATACCTGTGCCCAGGTTTAAGTCTTTAGCTCTCATGGTCCTGATGGATTTGGATTTTTTGAGGTGGAGCATGTCCATCAGATCCTGATTGGACATGGCCTTGTACGTCAGGCAGAGATCACCTCTGAGCAGGCGGTATACTACTGAATAGAGCTGAAGTTTCTTTAGTCTGGCAGAATAAGACATATGTTGGTGACCCTTGATCCTTTTGGTGAGGTACTTTTGTGGTCTCTCCAGCTGTTACAAATGCCGGGTGAGGTACATACCAAATGGGGCATTGTACTCAATCATGGGTCTGATGAGGGAGGAATATAGGGGTACAATGACATCCTTGGATCTGGATGTGAATCCCTTCATGATGAGGTGTGCAAGGTAGAATGTTTTTCTAACCACTTTGGCAACGTGGGTGTCAAATGAGAGGTCGTTGTCTACTTGGTCCCTAGGTCTCTGATTACTTTTTCCATACTCAGTGGGTTGCTGTCTATGTGATAATTTGTGGGTACTTTGTTTTTTCCAAAAGGGATGACTATACATTTTTGGCATTTAGTTTAAGGCCGTGACTACGGCACCAGTTGTCCGTTTCAGTGAGGCCTTTTTGTAGGATGTGTGTGTCTGCTGGTGTATCGACTATGGCACCTAGTTTGCAGTCATCTGTGAACTTTGTCAGCCACAGCCCTCCCATGTTTGCTTTAACATCTGAGAAATAAATGCCGAACAAGAGGGGTCCCAGGACAGATCCCTGTGGGACACCACTTGTGACTGGCTTTGAGTCTGACATTGCTCCAACGATTTTAACTTTATGGGTTCTGTCCTTTAGCCAGTTTGCAACCCATCTAGTGACATAAGGATTTACTTTTAAGCTGTTTAGCTTATCTATGATGCCTGAGTGGGGTATTGTGTCGAAGGCCTTAGCCAAGTCCAGGTATGCTGTATGGACTGCTTTGCCCTCATCGATGGCTCTAGTGACTGTTTTGAAAAAGTCAACCAGGTTTAAAAGGCAGGATCTGCCCTTTACAAAGCCGAACTGGGTGGGGTCAAGTGTCTGTAGGTCCCCTATGTCTCTGTTTATGAGTTCCATAATGATTCTTTCCATAGCTTTGCAGACCAGGCTAGTTAAGCTTATGGGGCGGTAGTTTCCAGGGTCTGTAGAGGCACCCCCCTTGTGGAGTGGGACCACTGTTGCTGTACGCCAGTGTTCAGGTATGTATCCCAAAGTAAGGCTAAGGTTAAATAGCATTTTTATGTGTGGGTTTAGCTCCTCTTGGAGTTCACGTAACACGCACCCCGGGATACCGTCAGGTCCCATTGATGCTGTGTTTTTTTGCTTTGTTTAGGGCGGTTCTCACTTGGACATCTGAGATGACAGGGAGATTACATTCAGCAAGCATGTTGTGACCTTTTGATGTTAAAACATGGACTCAGCAAGTCTAGAGTTAGGCATCCTGCCTATTGTTTTAAGGCCAGAGTTAATAGCCAGAATTTGCATGCATAAATGTCCTTTATTGCTCTGGTTTCTGCTCAGAGGTGAAGAATGTAAATGTAGTTTCTATTAGCCTGTGAACCGAGGGAAGTGTGAAGAATGATGTAATGTGAACCAGGAATGTGATTTTAAAAACAGAGAGAATCAGAGAGCATTAAGCATTTTTGTCTTGACCATCAAACTCACCAGCACTGTTTTGCTCTATATGTAAGTTTATCTTAGACTTGTGTTTTTCTCTTAGAAATAGTTAGAAACTAGAAAGATTAGACTGTGTTTTTCTGTGATGTCAGAACTGTACTACTGAATTATTTTAAGTATTTCTCAGTGATCTCTGAACTCTTGATGAGCACTGTGTAGTAAAAGGTATTGTCTTGTGTTTTGTCTATTTGTTATTAAATATTTATAAACCATTTCAACTGTGGCTGTTTTTGTAGAGATAATTTGTGCTCTTTAGAGTACTTGCATGCCTTTGGTAAAATTATACAAAGCCACTTCAATAGCTTTAGCCCTGGGCTATACTACCAATTGGATAATAATATTGCACAGTAAGAATTGGACACTCTTTTAACTGCATTTGAGTAGCTGATAAATATTTGTGGGTAGTGGCAGCTGGTACTACCATATAGTCTGGGAAAAAGGGGCACAGCTGGAGAACCTGTGCCAGCCTTCCCCAGGAGTGTCTGTATGGCTGTATAAACTCTTCTCAATGTATGTGTGTGTGTGTGTGTGTGTGTGTGTGTGTGTGTGTGTGTGTGTGTGTGTGTGTGTCAGCTACTTGGGCAGGGACATGAAGCGCTGGTTGGACAGAGAGGGTGCTGGAGGTTTTAGTAGCTTGCCCACTAGGCTGAGATCTGGATCCCATAGCTGTGCCAGCGGGGAGTCTTATTGGGGACCTAGAGAGCAAGGGAGTGACCAGCCCCAGACCGACTCTGATCTCTGTGTGCTTTTAAGGGAAATTGCACTTTACTGTGTATTTGTTATCCTTTCCTCCTATATGAGATGCCCCTCACTGGTGTTAGTGGTGAGGCTTGAGGCTCCTTGATTGCTGGGCTAGGGCACGGGCATCACACTTAGCAACAGTCTTTCTAAAGTAATGTGTATTATTCAGATACTCTATTATATTCTTTTTAGCAGTTGTGCCTCTTCTTGCATTGTGAGAGTTCCCTTATTATGCAATACTTTAGCCCTTGTCAGGCTCTCTAAATAATACTTGTTACTTCTTAACCATATTTGTTTTTCTTTTATTTCTACCCTACCTTTAAACACCACTTTCATTTTATAACATTCACTAGCTATAACTTTTGAAAAAAATTCTATCTTCCCTTATAACACTTCAATAATTTCCACTACACATTCTTTAAATTCATCTCTTTTTAACAGGTAGGTGGGAAAGAACCAGTGTCTCATTTTTACTTCATTACCTTGCATTTTTATCTTAGTTGTTATTGGCACATGATCTGTAATAGCTATTGGATGTGTGCCGAGGCTTTTAAGTAAATGTACATGTTTCAGTGGAATATAATTTCTATCTAGTCTCATCCAGTTATTGTATCTTGGGGAATAACATGCAAATTATCTTCTGGTGAACCAAGTATTTTCATAGATTTTTTCAGAAATGTATCCTCTTTTGTTATATTTTTCCATCTAGGTTCCTAAGATGCATCCTCATTGTTGCAAATCAAGTTCAAGTCCCCAGTGATAAGTGATACTCCATGCTGAAAGCTGATTATTTCTCCAAAAGTGTTCTTAAGCTCAGTAATGGTAATTTTAGCTGGAATATAAATATATGCCAGTGTAATCTTCATTTCTTGCCAGTAGCCCCTAATGTTTTCCTCTTCTATCATTGTTGATGCTCCACTATTGATTAATATACATACTCCCATTTTCCTTTGTCCCTGATAGCCTGCTGAATATCCATCCCGAAATTCTTTCTTTATCAAATTCATATGCTCACTTCACTCCAGATGTGTCTCTTGTAGCATTATATTTGCAGACTGCATTTCTTAGTATAACTCAGTACTCTTACCTATTTGTCTATACCTGTGAAGCCATTCATGTTCTAAAATACTATGGATAATGTAGCCATTAAGAAATTATTATACCCACCTATTATATATGTCAGCTTTTTTAAATGTCTATTTTCAGCTTTTGTGTTGCATGTACTTACTAAAGTTTGGCAGATTAATCCTTTATACAGTTGTTTTTGTCTTCTCCATTTGAATCTATGTCACATTTTACAATACTTTTTGTTTTAATTAAAACCCTCAAAAAGAAACACAACCCAGAACACTCTCACAACATATAAGCTTAAAACAAACACACAAAATGATGTGCATCTTCAAATAATGAAGATTAACCCTCTCAATAGGAAAAATTGTCCAAATTGACAGCTGCACGCAAATGTATTACCTAACCTAAAATTAAGGTTATCTATGCTAAAGCACATGTTACATGTCTGTTCTTGTCTTAGAGATGTATTTCCCTCCCACATGTGAAATACAGCTTGTATTCTTTTGAAAAACATTAATGTTTAGCCTTAAGAAAAAGTACATTGGCTATCTTTAAATACATTATGCACCATTCTAGTAAATGCACTAAGATATTTGGGCACCAGGAAAATTGCTCTCTGTTCCTCATTCACTTCCAGTAATTTCAAAAGTTGTTTTTACCAAGCTGCTTGCCCTTGTACCTTTCAGTTTTCTGTTTGTCTACACAAACAATGCCCAAAGTTCTTGAGATTTATTGCCTGGACCTGTGGTCAATAGAATCATAATAGTAGTATGTACATCTTCCATCAGCTGCAGACTTCTCAACTCACACTTAACGTTTATTTTCTAAAGGAAAACCTTTCATTAAATTCAAAGTGCTCTCTTTTTATAGCATAAATGCTTATACAAGAAATGTGTTATTAGATTATGGTCAGGCCAAGTGGTCTAAGGCACCAGACTCAAGGGTTATACTCCTATTTAATCCAAGGGCATTAATATAGACATTCACCTAGCAAAATTAAGAGAAACTATCTCAGCTCTGCATATATTATAATCAATGCACATTTACATCCTATCCCCCAGCCAAACATCCCAAAATGACAGTGCATTAAATTAAATATGCTTTTGTCCAGCTTTTCTTTTCATTTTACATTGTAATGTCTGCATCTCATAAAATTAAAAAAATAAAAAAGTACTTGTTTACTTAATATCTTTATCACATGCAACAATCACCAAAAGCGTTTTACTATATAACATTCAATTTATGTCATGAAATGTTTTACATAAATACAGCTAAGAACAATATTTTTTTTATTAACAGTTACTCTTTCTTTTCCTTCTAGTGTCTTTCTAAACATTAATGACATAAAGTGGGGTAGATTTCTCTTAGTCTTCATCCCTGTCCAATAAAGTCAACAACAGCCCAATCTTTCTCAGCCACATTTTCTTAAAAAGCTATACTTCACAAATGCGACTAATGCTTTGCAGTCTCACATTTATTCACTAATTACAGAGTTGCTGGTCTTCTTCCTGTTAATTTTTATCTCCCATCCCCAGACACCTGGGCTTTTTTTATGTCTCTCAAGCATTTTCTTTGGAACATCGGAACATGTTTCACTGGCAAAGTCTCCCTATGGACTTTATATTCAGAAGAATGAGAAGCGGAGTCCCCTTCAGTTTGATGGTTCACTTTTTGTTGGACAAAGTTTTGTATTTCCTCCTTAGTCTGTTCTACATCAAAAAATTCCTTTGATCCTCCAGAAAAAAATACTCTGAAAACAGATGGATACAGCAGCTTAAATCTCATACCTGCCACTCAATATTCACTGATTGCCTGGTATACAGAAAATAATCATTTTCCACAAATATTCTACTGTCTCCAATTTTTAATTCTTTGTCCTTCTGCCACAGTTTTGTCAACATGACCTCTGTCAATATGATTGCATCTTTACTAATACAGGTCTTAGTTGCTTTCTCATGGCCAGATTTGGAGCATACACACATTATGCCCTTTTGATTAGCAAGTCCTGCTGTGGAATACCAGTCTAGTTGCCTTATTTGAGCGTCCATAAAATTAATACAGTCTATTCCTTTCAATTTCTCTAGTACAGCAGAAAATTTCAGGTTTTCACTATGTGCTATGTCTAATTCCACCATTTTTGAAAAAATCTCTTCTTTAGCAGTCTCATACTCAGCCAGCCTTTTCTTCATTTCAACCTCTGATTTTTGCAGTTATATCAGCTCATCTGAACAGCTGCTTAAAGCGTATTCCAGTTTCCCATCTTTTTGTTATTTGAGTTGATATACTCCTTCAAAGTGTCATTTATTTTAATCAGCTCTGAGCACATTTGATTTATTTTTTTCCTCTAAATTACTGGAAGTCACCTCTAGGATCAAAGCTGGAGCTTGAACTGCTTTTAGCTGAACAGCTGCAAGATTCTTCTCAGTCAGTGTTTTAGCTTCATCTTCTCTAATTGATTTTCTTTTAGGCTCTGTAAGTTTTTTCTCTATCGTCATCTCGGTGTACTTACTAGCCAGTAACCAATTTTTACTAAAATTGTCAGAATTACTCTCCATTAACTCTCAGTTTCTTTTTTCACACTGGGAGAGCTGAACTTAAGCTGCTGACCAGTGTGCAGCCATCTGAAGTCCCACCCATTCATCCCTCTATTGAAGCCATAATCATCTAGTCAATTTCTCCCCCCCTAGAGGTAAGTCAGGTGTTAGGAAGTGTCCCAGTGTACATAGCATATGGTCTGTCCTAAAGCCAATCCTTTGGCAGTATGCAAGCTCCACTGTAGCTACCTCAGGATGCACAACCTCCCATGAAAGGGGTGCAACACTCACAGTACAGGTATGCAAGGCTCTTCAACCTGTGAGTGGCACACCTATATTGCCGTAGTTGTTACATACTAAGCTGTCTCCATCCCCCAAGATTGGTAAACTGCTATTATCTGCTCACTCCTATCTTCCTAAGCCTTGTCTCTTCAGCACTCATGTTGTTAAAGTGGGGCTGTGGTTGCCTCAATAGGTATCTTGAAGATTTCACATACCCATGCACATGCAAAACACTCTCATTCTATTTGATTTGTTTTGCATTAGTTAGCATGCTGGAATAACAAGCAATAGGTGTCAAAACTGTCCCTCTGTGTGAAGTAAAATGGGATCTCGACCATAACTACTGGCATCAGTACTTATGACTGCTGGTTTGGGATGTCATATTAAATATGCATGGTACAGGCATGAGAATTTAGATAACTTTACTGAAGGCTTTGATTTCAGCATTCTCTAATGATCAAGATAAATCTGCCAGTGACCTTAACAATGTGGACATTTCTGGTACAAACATGCTGAAACAATTAATAGTGGTTAAGGCTGATGTAGTTCAGTTACACAAGTTGGACTTTTTATCCCAACTGTAAGTTTAACTTTTTTGAATCTGGCCTAATTCCCTGGCACTTATGCTGTGAGAGAAATATTGGATTTTGTGTTTACCAAAACCGCATTTGTCTCTACTTAGCTTCAAATTTGAAGTTTTTAATGGCTTAGAGAACTGCCGCTATTCTGCTATATGTCTTTTTATTAGGACCAAGCACTCATGTGCCATCCATTGTAACAATTTTTCTTTTATTTACTGACATTTGGTCAACAGGAAAGTCTGACTGGGCCAGAAGTGCCCATTTTCAGTGGAGGTCCAGGCATAAAAACTCCAGAAAATAGCATTAGAAGTAATATAACATTGAATAACACATTATATTAAATAAACAGAAAGTACAGTAATTAATGTTTACATTCTATAGTGTAAAGTAAAAAAAGGCCATGATGTGATAATCAAAAACAGGTATAACATTAAGTAACCAAAAATAGAAATAAAAATAAACAGTAGAGGTTAAAGTTTGGTAAAGGATTTCAAAATAAGTAAATAAGAGAGGAAAATAGGAGGTTATGTATTACGTAGCAATAGTATACGAAAAGGGTAGTAGACATTGCTCTAGTAATAAAAGAGGTAGTAGCTATAGTGGTAGTAAGAGATGAGTAGTGAGGGATAGGGGAGAATAGGCCAAGCAGCAGAAAAGGGAGATAGATGGTAGGACTATTATGAGGGTGATAAGAGCTAAAGAAATCAGCAAGGATTAGAATAGAAACAAGAATACCTTTATGCTCTTTCAACAGATTGCTGATTAGACAGCTGAAGTTATACCAAATAGCAGCCTTTTGAAGTTAAACCTTCCTGTTGGAGTAATAAAGATTCTAAGCTTTTGACTATCCTGAGGATTCATTAAGGTGCTATTGCAATGCATTAAGGGCTGTGGTAAAAAGGACCAGATTCCATGATGCGGTATTTTGTGATTCATAGACACATTAGCCTCAATGAGGAAAGATGTCATCTTTGGCTAATTTGCATGTCTATGAACCGCAGTTTATTTCCACAAAGTGCAGATCAGCACTTCCCATGACAGCCACATCATGTAAGCACAGGCACCCCTCCACCATCAATCATGCTCTCATACACAAACTCACAATAAAACATACAAACAAACACATATCACATATGTCATACCTGTCCCTGTTATCATAATGTCTAAAATGTCTCCTATTCCCCCTACCCAGATACTCAAGGGATAATTACAGTCAGTACTTAATGCCAAAAATGTGTGTTTTGTACTTCGTATCCTTCAGTAAATGCATGCTAGGGCTAAAGCTGTTTACCACATTGGGAAGTATGCCTAATATTCCCTGTCCCTGCCACGTGTGTGTGTGTGTGTGTCTGTGTGTGTGTGTGTGTGTGTGTGTGTGTGTGTGTGTGTGTGTGTGTGTGTGTGTGTATATTAACAAAACAAAAAAACTGCTGCCATAACTTTTCAGTTAATGCAGCAAGATAATGCAGGAGTTTCTTTTGTCAAGGGTTCATGTTTGAAATACCCCAGATATTATTTTCAGTTGCATAGTTTTAGAATACATCCCAGTTGGCATAATGTTTAAGGTCCTTGCCACCCATGCACAAGGTTTAATCCTGATGTTTGACCAACTGCCTGTACGGAGTTTGCATGATCTCCCTGTGTCTCTGTGGGGTTCTTACCACTTCCTAAAAACATGCTGAGTGTTTCCACCATAAACTCACCTAATAATGGAGTTGTGAGTATCAGCATAGACTCTAGTTGGTGCCTAAAAGGGGGAAGAGTTGTATATACCAACCGCTTTAGTGCACTAACTGTGGTCCACAGTATCCTCAAGACAGGAGGACATGGATCACAGACTGTGCGCTGTTTCAGGGCTAGATAATCCGGTTGTGGTGACTAATATCATCAAATGGGCATGGGTATTTGCTTGTGATAAGTGCCTTGAGGACCTGGCCTACTCTGACCTATGCCAAGGGCACATGATAATGGTGGGAGGGGTAATTGTGCCCTATTGGCAAGTGTGTGCCTGCCATAAAGCCCAGCAGTTCTGGGTCATTAAGCAACTGACTGGTCGGTGTCCTATTGCCCAGCTTGTGTTACTTGGGATAGCTCTGTCAAGTGAAAACTGGACATTAAAACCAATGAATCTGCCAAATGTGAACTAAGAATTGTTATACTCAATGTAGGTTCACTGACAGGTTGTAGCTTGGAAGTGGATGACGTGATAGTAAGAAGGAAGCTGATCATCATATGTATACAGGAGAGAAGGTGGAAGGGCAGGGCAGCAAATCCACTTAGCTTGGATTCCATAGTTCACTACTCAGGAGGGCAGACTAAAATTGGGGTGGGAATTTTGGTGAGGGAGAGGCTTCAGAAGATAGTGAGTGATGTCATCAGAATTAGTGACAGACTCATGGCAGTCAGACTTCAATGTAATGATAGGGCATTATTCATAATCTCAGCCTATGCCCCTCAGCAGGGATGGGAAAGTGTGTAAAAGAGTGCATTCAGACAGCAGTTGCATCACCTATTAGATAAAACAGGATAACATGAATTGGTGTTAATAATTGGTGACCAGAATGCACATATTGGGGCAGACAGAACAGGATATGAGGACTGTCTGCATCCACATGGGTGGGTAAACAGAAAGAAAGAGTGGCCAGTCTAGACTTATGTCTAGTAAATGGCTTGATAGTGGCCAAAACATGGTCCAATAAGAAAGGCAGTCATAAGATCTCATACAAGAATGGCCAACATGCGACTCAGGTAGACTTCCAACTTGTAAACAAAGGACACTGGGGTATAATCAGAGAATGCAAGGTCATCCCCAGTGAAACAGTCATCATACAGCATAAACCACTGGTTGCCACAAACAAATGCAAACACTGTTCAGAGAAAGCTCTAAGGTCAACAGAGACTAGGCTGAAGACCTGTAAGTTAATTGGAGAGAAAGAGCAAGAGTTTAAGGATTATTCAGGGCTCTAGCACCTCAGGAAGAAGAGTTAATAAGTGGGGTTGCAGAAGAATGGCAGCGCCTCAAAACATCATGTGTGAGGACTGTAGAGCAGAAATGTGGCCAAACCAAGTATGGAAGCAAGATGCATAATGAAAGCTGGTGATGGAATACAGAACTAAACATACCTGGTTTGGCCTCATTTCTGCTCTACAGTCCTCACACATGATGTTTTGAGGTGCTGCCATTCTTCTGCAACTCCACTTATTATCTCTTCTTCCTGAGGTGCTAGAGTGAAGTCATTAAAAGAAATAAGGAGTGCAGAAAAAGTGGGAGATAGAAAAGACAGACCAGGATATGAAGGAATACTGGCTCACTAGCAAAAAGGTTAACAGCGGCATTACAATAGCAAAGAAGAAGGAATAAAAGTACCAGCTTCTGGAAAGTAACTCAGTAAATGACACAAAGAAATTGTATCAGGTTGCAGGGCAAAGACTGAATGATAAAGAAGATAGACACCATTTATAGGTGATGCCAGCAACAACCTGATCACCAGCCCTCAGGACATCAACGGCAGATGGAAGGAGCACTTCCAGCAGCTTTTGAATGAAGAAAACCCTGCAGAAGTTGTTCTGCCCCAAACTCAGCCTACAATGAAAGAACCCACCCTAAAAGAAGTAAGGATAGCACTGAGGAAAATTAAGTTAGGGGAAAGCAGCAGGCTCAGATGAGGCCACAGCAGATATAATATAGATACTGGGTGAGGTAGGAAAGAAATGGCTCCTGAGGGTATTCATAGAAGTATGAAGGAAAAAACATATCCCAGATGATTGGAGAATAAGCATATGAGTTCCAATGTTCAAGAAGAAAGGGGACATCCACAACTGTGGGCAGTATTGAGGTATCAAACGCTCGTCACACTGAATGACAGTTCTGAAGAGGTTGATTAATAAACATGTATGAGGAATAGTTGAAAGGATGATGGGAGATGAGTAGTTTGTACTTAGATCAGGATGACGCACAACTGACCCAGTGTTTATAGTGAGGCAGATGGTTGAGAATAAGCTAGAGATGAGGAAAGAGTCCAACTCTGCATTCCCAGAATTGGAGAAAGCATATGACAAGCTGATCTGGGCAGTCCTGTGGTGGTTTCAAGTCCCAGAAACATTTGCAGAATTGGTACAGGCTATGTACAAAGACCCAGTAACTCAGTACAGTGTTTGGACTCACAGAGGGGTTTCCATTGGGAGTGGGTGTAACCAGGGTTCAGCTCTGAGCCCACTGCTGTTTATACTGGTGATAGACTGCATTAGAAAACAGGTTGGAGGGGACAGATCAACAAAGTTGCTGTAAGGAAACAATGTGGAATTACAGGCAGACTCTGAGCAAAAACTTCAGTAAAAGTTAGAGGAATGGAATGTAAAACCTATGGCACATAGGTTGAAACTGAACACAGATAAGACAGTTGTAAGGCAGCCAATCAGGGGAAATCAGAAGAAGCTGAGAAATGAGACAGAAAGGAAAGTAGTGGAACAGGTTAACAGCTTCAAGTATCTGGGAGGGGTGGTTGAGAAAAAGGGAAGAGTGAGTGAGGAGGTGAAAGCTAGAATCAGAGGGCTGCAGCCAACTGGCACAGAGTGTCAGGGGTAGTTGTCTGACAGAAGAATGCCAAAGAAGCTGAAGAGTAAGGTATACAAAACAGTGGTGCTTACAAGTACTGCTGTATGGTACAAAAACCTGGGCAGTGAAGGCACAGCAGTTGAGAAAGCTAGAGGTCATAGAGATCAAGTACCCAAGATGAGAGGTAGGACACTGTGGGACTGAAGAAGAAGGGAGCACATCACAGCAGAAGCTAAAGTAGTTCCAATTGCAGACAGTGTCAAAAAGAAGCAATTACAGGGTTCAGGCACATGTGCAGAAAAGCAGAAGACAATCTGGTGAAGAAGATTTGGGAGTGACTGGAAGAAGGCAAGAGGAAACAAGGGCATCCAGCAAAGAGGTGGATGGATTGTGTTAGAGAAGACCTATGCAGTCAGGCATGAGTGTTGAAGAAGGTTGGAGAGTGGCATTGCATCAAGAAAGAGAGTGTGACAGTTACCATGACAGCCTGACACCATGAAGAAAATGGGAAGAAAGGGGGTTGATGATGATGATTTTTATAATGCATCCCTGGTGTCTAATGGTGGCACAGAGACTAATATCCTCTGTTAGATGAGAAAGGATACAGGGTTTGAAGTTGGTTTAGTGCCTTTTTTGGCATACTACTTATCTCTGATGTCCAGTGGTTTTGGCACCTGTTTTTCAACATCTGCCTTTAAGGCATGCCATATTAAGTATCCCTGATATCTAGCATTTCCCCACCTCTCCAGTCCTTATAGTCTTTAAGTGCCACTTGGGTATGAATACAGAGTCATCCCTGGTGGCTAGTGTTCTCCCAATCCAAATCCCAATAGCATTTAAGTGCTTCTCAATGTCAAGTATATAGTTATCCCTGGTGGCTATTGGTTTCCTCCACCCAATGTTTGGAACTCTGCTCATTGGTCTAGTAGTGTGTGGAGATATGACATCCACCCCAACACACACAAACATATATAGGTTCATAGGTTCATAGGTTGGTACTAGGCTATCAGCCCTAGGGCCTATACAAGCCTAGCCATAAAAATTCCCTGGCTATTTCTTCCCAAACTATTTACTTCCCTGGACCCCTGTCTAGCAGGGTGACTGATGTGATCCCCGGGGTGAATTTCTTTTCTCCCATCCAATCGTCAAGGTTCCTTTTGAAGAGGGCCAAAGAGGCACTCTGCTTGACATGTATGGGCAATCTATTCCAGAGTCTGGGGAGTCTCTGGGTCAGGAACCTATCCCTCCAGCATGTTTTGTTTACTGTGATGACAAGGTTTAGATCCCTGGAGCATGTGGCTCTGAGGGATTGGGATTTCTTTAAGTGTAGCATGTCCAACAGCTCTGGGTTTGACATGGCCTTGTACATACACACAAAACACCCTCCTCCCCTCCCAAACCCACTCACAGACACTCATCCATTTACGTCCCCACACCCCCCAACACACACACACACACACACACACACACACACACACACACACACACGTGTATATATATATATACATAAATATATATAAATATATAAATAGATATATATATATATATATACATATATATATATATATATATATATATATATATATATATATATATATGTATAGATACATATATATACACACACCCCTGCCTAAGGTATGCCCTATCTCCCCTACAACTATTTTCCAGGCAGGCACTCACTGGCACATGCACTCAAACATGCAACCCCTCACATACACTCACACACACACACACACACACACACACACACACACACACACACACACACACGAACACACACCTGCATACATACTCATGCACCTCTTAATCTTACCTTACTACTAAACTCCCCAGCACTTACCTCTACCGTGATGGATGAACACTGCTTTTTGGCTGTGTTTACTACCATGAGGTGCAAATAGCAGCCATGCTAATCTAAATCTACATGGCTTAGTAAGTCTATGAATTACTTGGCACATCGATGCCTTCCTGGAGGCAGTTCAAAAGGAGAGATATATGGCTAATTAGCATGTGCCTTTCCCTAGGACTGCCTCATTAGCATGTAGCTTGGCCATGTAGATGGCCTGTCATAGTGCTACATGTTTTTGTGCAAAATCACATTGGCAGGTCTGCCTATGAATTCAAAAAGGTTATTTGGAGGTGCACACATCACACACAGTTTGTGGTAACATTTATGAGATCCCCATAGTGTCTTTCTAAGGATATCTGCTAAAACCCTCTTAAGGCATCTAATGTGATCACTCTAGCACCTAACAGTTTATGTGCAATATCCTCAAGGGTAAGTAATATGAACTCCTCTCTCATGACTGCATCATTTAACTAGTTTAAATAGGGACATTTTCACATTACCATTTTTTTAGTAATTAATACCATCAGTGCACAGCACTCAGTAGGTTGTTACACTTTCCATTACACCAAGTATTTACATACATTTGAATCATTCGTCTGCTTTAGACTACATTGGAAATGTAACCCATGTGAGTGTGATTAAGGCATACAGAATGCTGTCTGACTTTATATTCATCTTTGTTGGCTCACATAAGCAGACCAGCTTCTATGAACAAATCTGTATTTATTTCATTTACTCTGGAAATCAGGTCCAACTTGCACAAGTTAATTCCCTTCAGCAGATTATTCACATATAGACCTTCCAGTGCTAATATCCAAAACTCGCACCAGTCCACTTTCTACTGTGTCACTGATACGCATCTTCCTGTGCACCCGAGTTTAACTGCAGGGCTACATATTCCCAGATCTGCTTCATGCAACTGTGGACACTGAGATGTTTTATACATTCCACGTAATGCTACAGTAACACTGGTCCCTGTATTTGTGCTAAAGCTTACTGGGGTTTCATGTACTGAGAGTTTGACTTGGCAGCCTGATTCATTGTTTGCCTCAGCAGTTTCTGAATACAGTAAAATGCTTTCTGAAAACCTCCCTCAGTTTTATTCTGAATGGCTGATTCTTCTACTAGCTCAGTTTTATACACAACAGCAAACTGTCCCATCCTGTTGCATTTCTTGCACTCCCTTCCATTGCATCACATTTCTCTGGCCCAATTTGTGAAGGGTCACATCTTGAGCATTTACCAAGCTTGCATTTACTCTGCTTCTCATGGGCATGCTCACTATGCCCATTGTCTTTTTTTTTTTTTTTTTTACTAATTTTGTCATTTTTCCCCCTGTTTTAACTTATACACATTTCCTGAAATTATAGTACTGTTTTGTTTCTACTAATTCAGTCTGTTTACCAACTGGAATTACCTTTTTTAAAATCAAATTGAATTCAGGCAGTAACTTTTAAGACACCTGAGTATCAGGCAATCTAAGCACTATTCTATTTCTAATGCACTTATTAGACAAAGACCTTCTGTGTTAGCCTGTACTTCAGAGAAGTAGATACCAAACAGGAGAGGACCCAGCACTGAACCCTGCGGTACTCCACTTGTCACTGGTCTGAAGTCGGATTTTGAGTCTGCTAATTTCACAGTGTGGGTTCTGTCAGTGAGCCAGTTGGCAACCTATCTTGTGACATAGGGATTTATACCTAGTTTAGTGAGTTTATCTATAATTCCAAAGTGGGGGATGGTGTTGAAAGCCTTGGCGAGATCTAGATAGGCTGTTTGAACCACCTTACCCTCATCTACGGCTTTGGTGACCACTTCAAAGAAGTCTATCAGGTTTAGGAGACATGGTCTGCCTTTTACAAACCTGAACTGGGTGGGGCCCAGAGTTTGGAGATTACCAGTGTCATTGTTTATACGTTCTATGATGATATGTTCCATAGCCTTGCAGACCAGGCTCATCAGGCTAGTTCCTGGGGTCCGTGGTGGCTCCCTCTTTGTGGAGTGGGATTCTTTGGGCACAAAGCCTTAGGTGAGGCTATGACTGAACATGGTACTTAGGTGAGGTGCCAATTCATTTTGTAGTTCATGTAGAACGCAGCTTGGGATGTTGTCAGGTCCCATGGATGCTGTGTTCTTGGCTTTGGGGAGTGTGACTTTTACCTGTGCAGACTTGATTACAGGAACTTTGCATTCATCCGGTAAAGAGATGGGCCCTTTAGGGGGTGAGAGGGGGGTAAAGCTACTACTGAACCTATCTGCCAGGATGTTGGCAATATCAGTTGGTTCTGTATTATTTAGTGCCATTGTGCTGTAATTCAGAGCAGATCTGAGTGTTACCATTGAGATTCTTGACATAGCTATAGAATGCTTTGTGGCTGTCTTTAGAATCAATGGTGATTTTGTTTTCATAACTAGCTTTAGAGGATTTTATGAGGGATCTCAGCTTCTTACTGAAGCTGACCAGGGAGTTCCTCCAGTCATGGAATTTTACTCTTTTTTGCAACAGTTTCTTTCTTCTGTTGTAGAGTTTGTTTATGGCAGGGGACCACCAGATTGGTTTCCTTTTTTTGAAGGATAGCATCTTGGTTCTGTTAGGGATTGCATGATCCTTGCACTCATGTAAGTGCTTATAAAGTGCATTTGTGTAGGATTCAGCAGTCGTACCTCTATTGTCCATCTGCATGGGTGTCGTGAGGTTTGCCACTTCTGTCTTAAGAAGCGTGAAGTTGGCTTTGGAGAAATTTTTTACGATGGTTTCCCTAATGTGGGTGGGGGTGGGATGTGGATGTCTAGGGTGATTAGCTTGTGGTTGGATCTGACCAACGAGGAATTGATCTATGGTGTGGAATACCGGTTGCCCATATTGGTAATGACCAGGTCTAGGATATTGCTGCCCCTGGTGGGGGTGTGGATATGTTGATCCAAGGTGCTGGAATTTATAAATTCCAGAAAATGTTGAGCAAAAGAGTTGGTAAATGAGTAGTTTTCCCAGTTAATGGTGGGGTAGTTTAAATTGCCAATTATTAGGGTGTTAGGTTGTACCCTAATATTTTCCAGTGTATCAAGAAATGAGGAGTGGGAATCCTGAGGCATGGTGGAGGATCTGTAGCAAGCTACAATTTGGATTGCTGCCTTGCCCAGAGTTAGTTGCACTTGGATAATCTCGGATGCATTATGCTGAGCAACTAGCCTGGAGGTGTGGATATCCTTAATGAATATGAACACGCTTCTGCCTTTAGTGTTTTGGTCCAGGTTAGGTGGTCGAAAGGTGTGGTGTGAATTATAGTCTGGTAATGCAGGGGAGCTCTCTGGAGCATTGAACCAGGTCTCTGTCACTGCACAGATGTTGATGTTCTCTGGTTTAAGATTGCCTCAAGTGAATGCATTTTGAGGTTTAGACTTCTAGAATTTAGTAGCATTACCCTCAGATTTTGCTTGCTTGTACCTGTTACGGTGGAGAATTTGTCATTTGAACCTTGCCTAAAAAAGGCACTATAGGGGTGGCAAGAGCTTTAGCCAGTATTCAGAATCCCAAGGGCGACAGGTGCAGGCCATCTCTGGCAACAATCTGTGAACCTCTTCCTCCATGACAGCCAGAAAAATGGTTTTCAAAGGTTATACAGGTCTGCAGGACTTTATTTTGCTATTTTTGATTAATTTTTGATATTATGTGCCAGTTGGCAAAAATAAGTAAAATTACTTTACTTTGAGACAAAGCAACTTTTTTTTTATTACAAAACATTTTGAGCTCCATGGTCTCTCCTCGGCTGTTTGATGCAATTCCTATCTCTGAATGGAATTTTTGTCTTTAAACTAGGTTGATTAAATAAAACTATTCCACTGACTGATAGCATATAATGCTATCAGTCTTCAGCATTACACCAATTAGCAGAATAAAGTGAGCTAGGACCAAAATGCATTATTGGTCCTAAACATTGTAAAAGGTACAAGTGCACACACACACACACACACACACACACACACACACACACACACACACACACACACACACACACACACACACACACACAGACACACACACACACACACACACACACACACACACACACACACACACACACACACACACACACACACACACACACACACACATATACTGAACTGCTTTCATCACACTTTTCAGAGGCAGACTTGCAGATGCAGCTGAGATAACTAGAGCTACTGTAGGGCTAAGAACAAACTTTACTTTAGAGTACGATATTTACTTTTCACAATGTGTATCAGCAAGTCTTCAGCTACATTAGTCCTTTAGAAGCCAGGATATAGTATGCTCGTCTTATTCTAAGAATCTCAGGTATAAAACTGTAATTGTTAACACAGTAAATTTCTGTTTTAGTAGTATACATTTTGAAAAATTTAAATTATACACATTTTTCACTGTAAGCCATTCATAAGCAATTAGATATGAGTGTACCATTTCAAGTCTCCATCTATAGATCCAGCCATCCATTCATCCACAAACCCCATTTTCTCATTTTTACAGAGAGGGTTTGAGTGTCACACTGATAGTCACCATCATTTAGAGCCAATGTTCTCACTTCTGTGTGGCTTCTTCTTCATTTTCTGATCACAAATGTCTGGAAGACTACCAGGACTACTGAAACAAGAATGATTCCTGCAGCTTTCTAGTGATTTTCACTAATGCATGTCAGATCTAGGCAAGTTAAAATCAGTTAAATCTGATGAATGTCTTTGTTCTGTCACTGCAAAAACTGGAAATGTTCCTTCCATTTCTTCAGCCACCTCTCAGTTTGCAGGAACAGTATTTCTCCTGAACTTAACAAAAGTATAGCAGCTGACTCTGGCTGCAAACATTGGCTAAGCTTCGGGTGTCATTCTAAGGGGATCCAGTATCGGTCTGCTTGGGATGACATGGTCGACAGACCACGATGCCTTGCCACAGATGGCCTGCACCTGGGTTTCCGGATACTGTCTAAGGCTCTTGCTGCCCTTATAGTGCATTTTTTAGGCAAGGTTCAAATAACAAATTCACCACCGCAACAGGAACAGGCAAGCAAAAACTGAGGGTAATGCTACTCAATGCTAGAAGTCTAAATTTCAAAATGCACTCATTCGAGGCACTCCTTAAAATGGAAAACATTGATATCTATGCAGTGACTGAGACCTGGTTCAAGGCTCTAGAGAGCACCCCTGCACTACCAGGCTATAACGCATACCACACTTTTTGGCCATGTAACCTGGACCGAAACACCAAAGGTGGAGGTGTGTCCATATTCATTAAGGATATCCACACCTCCAGGCTAGTTGCTCAGCATAACGCATCCGAGGTTATCCAAGTGCAACTTACTCTGGGCAAAACTGCAGTCCAAATTGTAGCTTGCTACAGATCCCCCACCATGCCCCAGGATTCCCACTCCTCTTTTCTTGATGTATTGGAAAATATTAGGGTTCAACCAAACACCCAAATAATGGGTGACTTCAACTACCCCACCATTAACTGGGAAAACTACTCATGTACCAACTCCTTAGCTCAACGCTTTCTGGAATTCATAAACTGCAATGCCCTGGATCAACTTATCCACAGCCCCACCAGGGGCAACAATATCCTAGACCTAGTCATTGCCAACATGAGTGACTGGTGTTGCACACCTGAAGTCAACTCCTCGTTGGTCCAATCTGACCATAAGCTAATCACCCTAGATATCCACATCCCGCCCCCACACCCCATTAAGGAAACCATGGTAAAAAATTTCTCCAAAGCCAACTTCATGCTTCTTAAGACAGAAGTGGTGAACTTCATGACACCCATGCAGATGGACAATACAGTTACAACTGCTGAATCCTGCACAAATGCACTCTATAAGCACTTACACGAGTGCATGGATCGTGCTATCCCAAAAAGAACCAAGATGCTATCCTCCAAAAAAAAGGAAGCCAATCTGCTGGTCCCCTGCCATAAACAAACTGTACAATAGAAGGAATAAACTGTTGCAAAAGAGAGTAAAATCCCATGAGTGGAGGAACTCCCTGGTCAGCCTAAGTAAGAAGCTGAACTTCCTTATAAGATCCTCCAAAGCTAGCTACGAAAATAAAATTGCCACTAATTGTAAGGACAACCACAAAGCATTATATAGCTATGTCAAGAATATCGATGGCAGCACCCAGATCCACTCTGAGTTATAGCACAAAGGCATGAAAATTACAGAACCAAATGATATTGCCAACATCCTGGCAGATAGGTTCAGTGCTAACTTTACCCCCCCCCCCCCACCCTCTAAAGGACCCATATCTATACAGGAAGAATGCAGAGTCCCTGTAATCACAACTACACAGGTAAAATCTGCACTCTCTAAAGCCAAAAACACAGCATCCATGGGACCAGACAACATCCCAGGCTGCGTTTTACACGAACTTCAGAAATATACTGGCTCCCTACTTAAGCACCATGTTCAATAATATGCTCGCATCAGGCTTTGTGCCCACTGAATGGCACACAGCAACAGTTATTTCACTCCATAAAGGGGGAGCCACCACTGATCCCAGGAACTATCGACCTATTAGCCTGATGAGCCTGGTCTGCAAGGTCATGGAAGGTATCATCATGGAACTCGTAAACAAAGACATTGGTAAACTCCAAACTCTGGATCCCACCCAGTTCAGGTTTGTGACAGGCAGATCATGCATCCTGAACCTGATCGACTTCTTTGAGGCAGTCACCAAAGCAGTAGATGAGGGTAAGGTCATTCACACAGCCTATCTTGACCTTGCCAAGGCTTTCGACACCATCCCCCATTCTGGAATTATAGCTAAACTCACTAAACTAGGTATAAATCCTTACATCACAAGATGGCTTGCCAACTGGCTCACTGACAGAACCCACACTGTAAAAGTTGCAGACTCCAAATCTAACCTCAAAGCAGTGACAAGTGGAGTACCACAGGGTTCCGTCCTGGGACCTCTCCTGTTTGGTAACTACTTCTCTGAAGTACAGGCTAACATAGAAGACCACTGGCTAATGAAGTTCGCAAATGACTGCAAACAAGGAGCCATAGTCAAGTCCCCAAATCATGTGGACATCCTACAGAAGGGTCTCGCAGAGACAGATGCCTAGTGTCAGAGCCATGGCCTCAAACTCAATGCCGAACAGTGCAGTGTCATCCCCTTTGGTAAAAACTCTGTACCCATGAACTACCACATAGGCAGCATGTGTGATAAGAGACCTTGGGACCCAGGTGGACAGTAGTCTCTCCTTTGATAGTCACATCACCACAGTAGTCAGGAAGTCCTTCTATGTGGCACACCTCATCATAAAAGGGTTCTCATCCAGGAAAAAAGAGGTCATTGTTCCCCTCTACTTGACACTCATTAGCCCCATTATAGAGTACAATGCCCCTTTTGAAATGTACCTCACAAGACATCTGCAGCAGCTGGAAAGGCCACAGAAGTACCTCACAAAGAGGATTACTGGCCTCAAACAAATGCCCTACACTGGCTGCCTCAAAACCTCCAGCTTTACTCTGTAGCATATCGCCTACTCCGAGGTGATCTCTGCCTAACATATAAAGCTATGTCTAACCCAGAGCTGTTGGACATGCTACACCTAAAGAAATCCCAATCCCTCCGAGCTACATGCTCTAGAGACCTAAACCTTGTCAGCACAATAAACAGGACATGCTTGAGGGATATATTCCTGTCCCAGAGACTTCCCATACTCTGGAACAGGCTACCCATCTATGTCAAGCAAAGTTCTTCATTAGCACTCTTCAAGAAAAATCTTGATGATTGGATGAGAAATAGGAAATACACCCCGGGGATCACTTCTGTGTCTTTGCTCGACAGTGGCACAGGAAAATAACTTTCTTGGGTGGCGTAAGCCAGGGAACCTTGTTGGCTTGGCTTATATAGGCCCTTGGGCCAATAGCCTAGTACCTACCTATGAACCTATGAAACCTTTATTTCTTTTCTTTTTTTTTTCTAGGCTAACAGACTGGTTCATTGTTTATGCACAATGCTGTGATCTGATCACATGCCTTTTCACAAATGAACCATATAAAACAAAGTGTAAGAAAAAGGTACTCAACAACTCATTGTGCCTAGGATCCACCAAGGATCATGATTCTAGTTTCTTCCACTAGACTTCATCTCCACATGTAAAACTTCTCAACTTTGCATGATTGTCGCCACTGGTTCTTTTTTTATTTATTATTTTTTTTTTTTTATTTCATTTTTTTTGCCATCAAGGTTAAAGATAAATTCATTAATATGCCAGGCTATTCATTTAAAGCATTTGTGTGATTGTGACAGTTATGTTTCTGTCCATCTGGTGAAGATTGTTTCATACTCCCTGGTACATTCTCTTCAAGGCTGTCGTGATACAGGCTGAGTGAGTCAGCATTAGTATGGCAGACAGTGCAGTGGTGCAGCAGTAGCATTATTACCTCACAGCAAGAGATTTTCTGGATTGATTCTCGGCTGGGGTGCCTTCTGTGGAGTCTGCATGCCTTCCCTGCATTCGTATGGGTTTTCTCTGGGTGCTTTGATTTCCTCCCATGTTGCAAAGATATATGTTTGGAGTGTTTCTCCCTGGGCCTCTGCTGAAAATTGGCTTTGTTCCAAGTCGGACTTTCCTGATAAACAAATGTTAAATAAAAATTTTTGCTGGACTACAAAATGTAAGTTTGACATCCACTGGAAAATGAATACTAAATTTGACTCATTAAAATATCTATTTATTCTTTAATAACAGTTTCATCATCTACAAGCATCTTCTCTAAAGATTTGTTTTCAAAATGTTTATTTTTTTCTTTTTTGCGCTTGAAATGAAATGTGCTTATTCAGTTCTTCCCAAGTAAACTAGACCCATTACCATTCACTATTACCATGGTAATATCAGACATATTGACATACTGTCTTATACAAGTTTTCAGTAGAAGACCATTGGGTACAAAGGTATGTTACCTACATTTGTAATGCTCTGTCCAGTCATAACATCTGTACTTCCAATGTTACAATGTTTAGTTCAAAATGCTCAAGCTTGTCATCTACTTGCACTTGTACCAGGAACAAGTTGATGTTTCGCAGATCTAAACTTTGCACAGAGTGTAACTAAAATGACCTGGGATTCAGAAACAGTACTGGAACAATTGCATCCAGACCTTCTCAGTTTACTATGAGTGCAATGATCCCCAATGCTTATTAACAAAAATATGGATAGACAAGAGTGTGTGAATAAGAGCTCATTAAATATTCTTCTGGCAGCTACAAAATGGACAGCGGGAAGAGCAAGTAGGAGTATGAGCATCCCCTGGGAAATACAAGCACCAACAAGGCCTGTCACTAATGCACATGCCTTAATGGTGCTGTAAGTAATATTGTGTGCATAATAGTGGCAAGAACCTATGTGGTAGACTTAAAGGCCATGAAGCTTGTGTGCTTACCAATATGTTGACCAGATTAAAATATGGAAGTGGGAAGACAGGAAAGTGGTGAAAAGTGGGAATGAAGCAGATGGCAGAACTTAAGATATTAAGGAATGAGCAGGATGGAGTTGGGTAAAGAGAGATTTTTTTTGAGTTAGGTGCCCACTTTTTACAGAGGTAAGTTGGAGAAAGTACTAAGGGAAGTAAAAGGGAGGTAAGAAAGTTAGGATAAGTAGGCAATGCACAGAAACAAAGATAGAAGACATGCAAGACTGACTGGGTGATGCTAATACAATCAGGGATGGGGGGAAAAATGGAGAAGCAGGCATCAGACACATGGACAAAAGGCAATGATGATGGACAACAAATGACAAGCATAGACACAAAAGGGAGGAGAACATCAGGGTGGTAGATGTAATGTAGTGTGCAGACACAGTCCCTGCTGGCCATGAGCCAGAGGGAGATTATTCCCCACCCTGGGCTTCCTCATCAGTGGACACTGGCTTTGATGTCAATGCCAGTCTAGTGCAGGGTCAAAAATCCCCAAGTTTCCAGAAGAGGGTTTCAAGTGGGCTGACTTGGACATCCAGCTACTTATCAGTAATGTCCCTCACCATCTCTTTCAGTTGCTTATGGGTGATATTTGTGTTAGTCAAGACTGTGGGATGCATGAAAAGACCAGAGCTGTGAGAAACAATTTTTTACACGAAAAAGAAAAGAAAAGAAGAAAAAAAATTATTTCAATTCTGCTTAAATATTTTTGTTGCCCTTTTACTGGCCTGTCTGGTGTTACTTTTTTAAATACTTTTATTCATTTATCTGTGTTTAAGCTAAAAAGTTATTTGCATTTTTTAACTTTTTCTGTGAATTACTGCAAGATCAAAACATTGTTTATACATCATACTGCGTTTCTATCTCCATAACTAGAGTTATTTGTAAAGGTTAGCTGCTTGTATTTTGAACAAAGTCGGGGACCTTAGCCTTGTAGCTTCTTTTGCAACTGTGGGAGAATTATGGACTACTACAGGTTCTGAACCTCATTTAGTCATTTATTACTGCATTTTTCCATAAGCAGCATTACTGGTAAATCTTTACCTAGTTTGGTGTCTTAGACTGTAGGTTGGGATGCAGAATAGACAGTATTGTAATTTTTGCTGCATGATTTTTGCTTGTGTGCTTCTACAGCTGTTTGCATTCCAGCTTTGCTGCTAACGTCTCACAGTCTGCTTATTATTTGCCTGGTTAAAATTGCATTCCAGTTTCTTTCTGTTTGTTACATTGCAATGGTCTTCCCCTGTTTTGCCTTTGCTCTACTGTTAAAAACCCTCCCAGCCCCCACTAATACATTAAGTACTGCTTCCTTGCTGCTGCTTCCTACTGCTTTTTATACTAATTACAGTTTTCCCTGCCTTTGTTATAAAACGTAAAGTGTCTGAAATTCTAATCTACTGGGGTCATTCACCTGTAGCACTGAGTTGAAGGACCTAGAGAACTTAGACTTGCTATAGTTTAAAGCTCCAGTACTGGTGTATTTTATTAAATCCCTCTCTAGCAACTTTGCAATAACCAGCAGAGAGCTGCATCTACCCAGGGTCTTTTATGCAAGGTTCTGAGAAAAGTGGAAAGCCCTGAACTGTGAGAAATGAGCTTTTCTTAAAAAATGCTGCGCTGATCTCTATTCATTACATCACTACTGTAGATCAGTATGTGTGTACAGCTTTAACAAGCTTTCTAGGGGCTTGCACAAGTGTATAAATACTGAGCACATGTGAGCCTGACTGCCATTTTGTAGTAAGCTGTTGAGATGTAGGCATATATATCTGTGTAGTCTGTCAGTTAATCAGTTTGTTTATATTTTGTAATACTGTTATCCATCCTGATGTGTTTCTATGTAATAAAGCATTTAAATGAAATACCCTGCCTGTTCATCATCTATAATGACGGCTTGCACCTGTCACCACTGGGCTTTCGGATATTGGCAAAGGCTCTTGCTACCCCCATGGTGCCTTTTTTAGGCAAGGCTCAAAAGTCAAACACACCCCCATAGACAGCACAAGGAACAAGAAACTAAGGGTAATGCTGCTAAACGCCAGAAGTCTTAACCCCAAGATGCACGCACTCAAAGCTCTCCTCAGTATGGAGAACATCGATATCTGTGCAGTGACAGAAACCTGGTTCAAGGCTCCAGAGAGCACCCCAGCACTACCAGGCTATACCTCATATCATGCTTTTCGGCCCCAAAACCCAGACTGAACCACAAAAGGAGGGGGAGTTTCCATATTTATCAAGGATATCCACACCTCCAGGTTAGTGGCATTGCACGAAGTATCGGAGACCATCCATGTGCAACTAACAGTGGGCAAGACTGCTTTTCAGTTTATAGCATCCTACAGACCACCCTCTCAAAGTCAGGAATCCCACTCGGCTTTCCTGAAAACATTGGAGAATATGAAGATCTCTCCGAACACCATTTTATTGGGTGACTTCAACTACCCAAACATTGACTGGGAGCACTACTCAAGCCCCAGCACCTTAGCCCAAATGTTCCTGGAAATTATAAACTCAAATGCTATGGAACAACTAGTCACCACTCCCACAAGAGGGGACAACATACTAGACCTGATCATTACCAACATGGGGACTCTATGCTCCACACCAGAAGTATATCCCTCATTGGTAAGATCAGACCATAAATTAATTTCACTGGATGTCCACATCCCGACCCCACCCCCAGCCCAGAAAACCACAGTGAAAAACTTCTCAAAAGCGAACTTCTCACTTCTGAAAACTGAAGTGGAATCCTTCAAGGCCCCAGGGCCAGTGGAATCTACGGCCCAAACTGCAGAATCCTATATAAATGCATTCTACGGACATCTCCAGGAATGCATGGATCATGCTATCCCAAACAAAACCAAGACACAATCATCCAAAGGCAGGCGTCCAGTCTGGTGGACCCCTGCCATAAATAAACTGTACAACAGAAGGAGGAAGCTACTACATGATAGAGCAAACTCCTTAATAGGGAAGGCATCTCTGATCAGTACTAGCAAAAAATTACGATCCCTCATAAAATCCTCCAAGGCCAGCTTCGAGAGAAAAATTGCACAGGACACCAAAGACAATCATAAGGCTTTTTTCAGTTATGTTAGAAACCTGGGATGCAACTCCCAGACTTGTTCTGAGTTGATTCTAAACAACAAAAAATACAATGAACCCACAGACATCGCCAATATCCTGGCAGACAGGTTCAGTGCAAACTTCTCCACCCCCTCCCCCCCAAAAGAGCAAGTATCTATCCCAGCAGAGGGCTGCCTCCCAAACATCTCTGATGCTCAGGTGAAGGCTGCCCTCTCCAAAGCAAAAAACACTGCTTCCATGGGACCAGTTGGCATCCCAGGTTGCGTCCTACATGAACTCTAAGAGGAACTAATCCCTCAAATAAAACAGCTATACAATCTCAGCCTTACTACAGGATATGTGCCCACAGAATGGCGTACAGCAACAGTGGTCCCACTCCACAAAGGTGGAGCCTCTACGGACCCTGGAAACTATTGCCCCATAAGCCTGACTAGCTTAGTCTGCAAGGCTATGGAGAGGATCATCATGGAGCTCATAAACAAAGACATTGGGGACTTACAGACACTAGATCCTACCCAGTTCGGCTTTTTCAAGGGCAGATCCTGCTTTTGAACCTGGTTGACTTCTTTGAAACAGTCACCAAAGCCATAGATGAAGGGAAGGTAGTCCACACAGCCTATCTGGACCTTGCAAAGGCATTTGACACAATACCCCACTCGGGCATCATAGATAAGCTATCCAGCTTAAATATAAACCCCTATGTCACAAGATGGGTCGCAAACTGGCTCAAAGACAGAACCCACAGAGTGAGAGTTGCTGGAGCCATGTCAGACTCAAAACCAGTCACAAGTGGCGTCTCACAGGGTTCTGTCCTGGGACCACTCTTGTTCGGTATATACTTTTCCGAGGTACAGGCAAACGTGGGAGGACTATGGCTCACCAAGTTCGCAGACGACTGCAAACTGGGCGCCATAATCAACTCTCCAGCTGACACAAACATCCTTCAAAAAGGTCTCACAGAGACAGATAACTGGTGCCAGTGCCATGGTTTAAAGCTAAATGCCAAAAAATGTATAGTCATACCCTTTGGCAAAAACAATGTGCCCACAAATTACCACATAGGCAGAAACCCATTAAGTACAGAGAAAGTTATTAGGGACCTGGGGACCCAAGTTGATAGCAATCTCTCCTTTGAAAACCACATTGCCAAAGTGGTTAGAAAGACCTTCTACATAGCCCACCTCATCATGAAGGGTTTCACATCTAGATCAAGAGAGGTAATCGTGCCCCTTTATTCATCCCTCATCAGGCCCATCATAGAATACAATGCCCCTTTTGGGATGTACCTTACCCGGCACCTGCAGCAATTAGAAAGACCCCAAAAGTATCTCACCAAGAGGATCAAGGGTCTCAAACAGATGCCATATGCTGCTTGGTTAAAAAAACTCCAGCTCTACTCAGTTGCATACCGCCTACTTTGAGGCGATCTATGCTTAACATACAAAGCTATGTCAAATCCAGAATTAATGAACATGCTCCACCTCAGTAAATCTAAATCCCTTAGAGCCACATGCTCGAGGGACTTGAACCTCAGCACAGAAATAAATAGAACTTGCTGGAGGGACAGGTTCATAACCCAGAGGCTCCCTTCGCTCTGGAATAGAATTCCAGTTCATGTGAGGCAGAGCACCTCACTGAATCTCTTCAAGAAGTATCTCGATAGGTGGATGGGGGATCGTAGGTTTGTCCCAGGGATTACTCCCGTGTCACTATTAGACAGAGGCACAGTAAACTAAACCTTAAAAAGGGGCACAGAATACTCAAATCAAGGGGTGGCATAAGCCATACAGAATCGGGCTAGGCTTATAATTGCCTCAGGGCAGATAGCCTAGTATGAACCTATGAACCTATAATACAGAGGGACGAGTGACATGGTGTCAGAAGTTGCATGTCTAAAAAGGACATGGTGCCAGAATGGTATCCAGATCTTCAGTTGAAGACCAAGAGCCACTCAGTTAAGACTGGAGGAATATAGAGGAGGAAATCATCCCTACTGCACATATAACTCCCAAAACAGATCAAAAATGAATTTTAAGTATTAAAACTTGCTCAAACTATTAATTATTCACAAAAGATGAAATAAGGCATTCAGAATGCTCTAAACAATTTTCTAAGTAATAGAAATCTATGAAACCATGACATATTAACAGAAATATTCAAAATAACTATGGAAAATGTTTGAAATAAAGTCTGAATCACATAAAATGTATAGAGTACGGGAAACAACACATTTTTTCACTAAGCACTACTTTTCTGCTTTAATCAAAACTATTCAAGTTGTCTGATGTATATGAAGTGTTCAGATGTTGGTGCAGTATTACAGTATAGTTATTTCACAAAATACAGCCATTTCAAAGCTTATTTTGCAAAGTAGAGCATTTTGAAGAGTTTATTATGCATTTGAATGTAATTACAAGTGCTGGCTATGTGCTTGTTCATACATAATTATATGGGCCATATTTTTCAGTGTATTTGGGCAAATTTGTTGGGATGGGAGACGGATTTCGAAAAACAGGTCCACTTGTGTTTGACAATAATATTGCAGAGAACTGGAGGCTGTTTGAGCAAGAGCATGATATTTTCATACAGGCTGCATTTTTTGACAAAGATGCACATACAATGGGATTTATTCTGCTTACTTTAGCTGGGTGAGAAGCCATAGAAAGAGGGTGTTCATTTGTGTATGCACCTGCTGTCTTTGCAAGAGAGGAGAAAACCACCATATAGTTCTACCGGCATAAATTTAGAGAAATATGCAACCCCTAAATGAATACTACAATGGGAAGGCACTTATTTTACACAATAGAGCAAAAGCCTGGTGAAACTTTTGCAGCATATATAACTGATTTGAGAAACAAAGCTAAAACTTGCAGATTTGGTGATTTAAGGGATGAGTTGATAAATGACAGACTTAGGTGTGATATTAAAGATGATGCTGTGAGAAAGATTTTGCTATGTGACAGTGATTTAACTGAATAAGGCCACTGAGATTTGTGAGATATATGAGCTTACAGAAAAGCACACACATCTGCTTACAAATGAGAGATTAATGCGACCAGTAACTTCTGAAGCCAATGTTAATAATATGCAACATGTGGTTTAAAGAACCCGGCCCAAGGACATGGCAACAACTGTAACCTCTGTAACAGTCACTGGGAAACCCCATAGCTTTCTAGCAAGTTTCAAGGCATTTTCTGGAAACTGCATAGTCTCAGTGAAGCATGAGTGAGTCAGCAAATGCAACAAATGTGTCCCTACCTAGTTTCATTGCCAACTTTCATAATTGTGGTGGAAATCATGAGCCTAAAAGGGGAGAATGTTTGCTTTTGGTCAGCAATGTCACAGATGTAATAAGTGGAATAATTTTACAAGGTTTTGTAAATCAAATAAGGCACATTCTTTTATTCAGAGGGAACAGTCCAAGATACAAGTTGATCAGTTAGAAAGCTGTGACCCTACCCTTTATGTTAATTGTGTGCCAGTGCTTCAAGAAACAGTTAATGCAGTAGATTTAAGGGGAAAGAATGAAGTATTTTGTACTGTTCAGATAAATGGAAAATCCATATGTCTGCAGAAACATTTGCTATAGTATGTGCTGGTGAGAAGCTTGATTTGGCAAAGTGTATGAAGCTTGTTGCTTATGATGTGATGATGAGGAGATTCAAACCAAGGTCTCAGTAGTACTTTCATGTTGCTCTGCTGGCCGAAGCTATGACTTGTTATTTTATGTGGTCAAGAGGCACATACAGTCATTATTAGGGCTCAGAGACAGTTTGCAAATGCGACTGCTTTCATTTAATAAGGAAGTCCACCATGTTATTTTGAAAGACCAATGCTCTAATTCCACCCAGTACATTTCTCTACCTATACTGATCTTTTCAAAGACAAACTAAGCATACTACCAGTTGTGTACTCCATGAACTTAGACACAGATGTCAGACCAGTTGTCAGACCAGCCCAGAAAGTTCCAGTAGCTATGCAGAACGGAGTCAAACCCGAGCTAGATAAAATGGTGCAACAAGGTGTAATTTGTCCAGTTGAAGAACCAACTCAATGGGTATCTTCCATGGTGGTAGCTCATAAGCAAAACTCAGATGACATCAGAATATGTATCGATCCATGAGATTTGAACAAAACACTGAAAGACCTAATCATCCAATGTGTACAGTCAAAGAAGCTGGCAAGCCACTGTTTTTTTCTTCACTTAGATGCAAAGAGTTCATTTTAACAAATTTTGCCTGACATAAAATCCTCGTTGCTAACTATATTCATTACTCCTTTTGGCAGGTACAAATTTTTTGAGAATGCCATTTGAGATAAATTCTGCCAGTGAAGTGTTTCAACTTGCAATGGAGAACATTTTTTCTAGGTACCCCTGTGCAATTATATTTTAGTAGGCGGTAATGGTGAAGCTGAGCATGTCAAAACCTCAAGAAAGTTCTGGAAACGTCACTCAGAAGTGCAAGTTCATGTTATGCCCTTCAAATTTTTCTTGACATAGTTAAATATCTAAACAGTTCCTTCCAGATTTAAGCCAACTAGCAGCACTGTTCCATAATTTGACACACAGGGATGTGTCATGATCATGGTTGGAACAACACCAATGAGCATTTGATGTCCTGAAACAGAGAATTGCCAGTCCGCCAACTCTCAGATACTATGATGTTCACAAACCAGTTATTCTTTCCTGTGATGCTTCAAAATTTGGTCTTGGTGCAGTCATTCTTCAAGAGGGTCAACCTGTTGTCCATGCATCTAGATCTGTAACCCAAACTGAAATGCAGTACGTGCAGATAGAGAAAGAACTCTTGGCAATTGTATTTGCATGTTCGAAGTTCCATAATTATATTTATAGTCGACCTATCCAGATCAAAACATATCACCAACCTCTAGTCACTATTTTGAGAAAGCCTATGCATATAGCAACTGCCAGATTACAATGTATGATGTTGAGATTGCTAAAGTATAATTTCAATTTTGTCTACACAAAAGCTAAACTTCTTTATCTTGCTGATACTTTATCCATGTCACACAGAAATACCACTAAATAGCAACTTGATTTTGAAGTCACTGAAGTGAGAAATTTTTCTTCCACATGTCTTGATGAGCTTAGAAATCACACAGCCTCAGATCCTGTTTTACAGAAGATCAACCCACTTCATTAATCAAAGATGGCAATCATAGCAATCTAGTTTATCTCAAGAAGTGCAACCTTATTTTTCTTACAGACATGAGATTTTGTCTGACAGTGTTACTGTCATGAAAGGTCCAACAGTCATTGTTCCAAAGTCTTTGCAACAAGAGTATATTGCTATCTTGCACTGTGGCCACCCAGGAACCAATTCTACCAAAAGAAGAATGAGAGAACTGGTATTTAGGCCTTCTATGTCACGCAATATTGAGAGAGTACTTTCATCTTGTTCTGTATATAATAGTACAAAGTCACATCAACAGAAGGAAGCACTTCAGCAACACCAGATTCCTGGTTTACCATAGCCACTGACATGTTCGAATGGAATGGTCAATATTACTTGGTGTTAGAAGACACTCACTCAAATTTGTTCAAGATTGACCTATTTCCTAATCTAGCATCCAGTACTGTCATTACTAAGATGAAGTGTCATTTTGCAGTAAATGGTAGTCCTAACAAATTTATTTCTGACAATGGCACACAGTTTACTAGCCAGCAATTCAAAGGATTCACTGAAGAGTGGGACTTCATCCATGTTACGAGTAGTCCTGAGTACTCACAGTCACATGGTTTGGCAGAACATGCAGTTCAAAGTGTGAAATAGTTACTACAGAAATAAAAAAAAATAGTAGTGGTTTTCCTGAATCTCTTGAATCTCAGAAATAATAGTCATGATAAACATCTTGGTTCACCTGCCCTGAGACTTCTGTTGAGGCAAACCAGAACCGCATTATCAGTCCGCAGTCATTTATTGGTTCCAAGTGCTAAGAATAACAGATAGTGAAAGCCCATCTGTTAAAGAAACACCTTGCCTAGAAGTCTTATTACGACAAGTCTAGCAAATCAGTTAATCCATTACTTGAAGGGCAGGCAGAGAAAATGCAAATGTGCAAACGTTATAATTGGATTGGAGTCGTGAAGGGCATTCTCCTAGAGCTGACATCATACATTGTGGAATCAGAAGGTGTAGAGGTTAGGCAGAATAAGAAATATTTGATGCCAGTGTCTCAGCCTGTATCACAACATTTATCCTGTGAGAAAGACTGTTTATCTCAGAGTGAGCTATCTAGTGTTCCAGTTCTAGAGGATGCTGCAGTAAATATCCCTGTTCCTGAGATGAAACCTGGAGCTTTGGATATGAATTGTTCACTGAAGACTGTCCCCATTGCTAAACCCAGTTCTGATTACTATATTACTAGATCAGGTCACATTTCCAAACCATGTTATAGATACACGGCAACTTGGATATGAACATCGTGTTTGTTTCTAATGTCTATATTATTGCCTGTCTTATTCCAATGTAATTTCATTGAGGACAATTCATTAAGAGGGAGGATGCAGATCAATATGTGTGTACAGCTTTAAGAAGCTTTCTAGAGGCTTGCACAAGTGTATAAATACTGAGCACATGCGAGCCTGACTGCCAATTTTTTAGTGAGCTGTTGAGATGTAAGCCTGTATGTCTGTGTAGTCTGTTAGTTAATCAGTTTGTTTATATTTTGTAATGCTGCTATCCACCCTGATGTGTTTCTGCATAATAAAGCATATAAATGAATTACCCCACCTGTTTTTCATCTATACTAAAGAGGGAAGAGTAGCATTGTGTCAGAAGTGGCATGTCTGTAAAGGACATGGTGCCAGAATGGGATCCAGATTCTTCAGTTTGAGACCAAGAGGCCCTCAGCTAAGACTAGAGAAATATAGAGGAGTGAATCATCTCTACTGCATGTATAACTCACAATGCAGGACAGAAATGAATTTCAGGTTCACAAAATATGAAATGAGGCATTCGAAATGGTCTAAACAATTTTCTAAGTAACAGACATATTCAAAACCAGGACATAGTAACAGAAATATTCAAAATAACTACAGAACATGTTTGAAATAAAGTCTGAATTGCATAAATGTATAAAATAAGGAAAACAAACCCATTTTTCACTAAGCACCACTTTTTCCCATTACTCAAAGCTATTAGAGTTGTCTGAAGTATATGAAGTGTTTGCATATTTGTTCAGTATTACAGTACAGTTATTTCACAAAATACAGCCATTGCAAAGCATATTTTGCAAAGCAAAGCATTTCAAAGAGTTTATTGTGCATTTGAATGTAACTACAAATGTTGGCTATGTGCTTGTTCATACATAATTACAAGGACCATATTTTTCAGTGTGTTTGGGCATAATTTGTTGGTATGCCAGAAGGATTTTGAAAACCAGGTCCACTTGTGTTTGATAATAATATTGCAAAGAACTGAGAGAGTTTTTTGCAAGAGTACAATATTTCCATACAGGCTGCATTTTCTGATAAAGATAACCATACAAAGGCATTTATTCTGCTTAATTTTGCTGGGTCAGAAGCTATAGAAAGAGAGTGTTCATTTCCGTATGCACCTGCTGCCTTTGCAAGAGAGGGGGAAAACCATCATATAGTTGTACCTGCTGAGTCAAGAGAGGACCCCGAGTGCCTAAAATGTAAATTTAGTGAAATGGTTAACCCCTAAATGAATATTAGCATGGAAGGGCTCTTATTTTACACAATAGATCAAAAGCGTGGTGACACTTTTGCAGCATATATAACTGATTTGAGAAACAAAGCTAAAACATGCAAATTTGGTGATTTGAGGGATGACATTATAAAAGGCAGACATATGTATGGATTAAAGATGATGCTGTGACAAAGATTTTACTTCATGACAGTGATTTAACTTTGAAAAAGGCCACTGCGATTTGTCAGCTATATGAGCTTACAGAAAAGCACACAAATATACTTGCAAATGAGAGAGGCATGCTTCCAGTAACTACTAAAGCCAATGTTGATAGCATGCATCATGTGATTAAAAGAAACAGGCCCAAGCATATGGCAGCAAATGTAATGCCTGCAATAGTCACTGGAAAACCCTGTAGCTTTCTAGCAAGTTCCAAAGCATGTTCTGGATACCACACAGTCTCAGTGAAGCATAAGAGTAGGTCAGCAAACTCAAAGAATGTGTCCCTACCTAGTTTTATTGCCAGCTGTTGTAATTGTAGTTGAAAGCACGAGCTTTAAAGGGAAAAATGTTTAGCTTTTGGTCAGCAATATCACAGATGTAATAAGTGGAATCATTTCATAAGGTTTTTAAACCAAATAAAGGGCATTCTTCTATTAAAAGGAAACATTCAAAGAAACAATTTGATCAGTTAGAAAGCCATGACCCTACTTTTTATGTTGATGATGTGTCATTGCTTCATGAAACAGTTCTTGCAGTAGATTTAAGGGGAAAGAATGAAGTATTTTGTACTGTTCAGATAAATGGAAAACCCACGGAGCTCAAAGTTGACTCAGATTCAAAGTGCAATGTTATGTCTGCAGAAACATATGCTATAGTATGTGCTGGTGAGATGCTTGATTTGGCAAAGTGTGCAAAGCTTGTTGCTTATGGTGGTGAAAAGATTTAAACCGAGGCCTCAGTAGTACTTTCATGTTGCTCTGCTGGGAGAAATGTGCAGTCATTATTAGGGCTCAGAGACAGTTTGAAAATTGGACTGCTTTCAATTAATAACGAAGTCCACAATGTTAGCTTGAAAGACCAATGCTCTAATTTCACCCAGTACATTTCCTCTACCTATGCTGATCTTTCCCAAGACAAACTAGGCAAACTACCAGTTGTGTACTCCATGAAGTTAGACCCAGATGTCAGCCCAGTTGTCAGGCCAGCCCAGAAAGTTCCAGTAATTATGAAGAACAGAGTCAAAGCCAAGCTAGTTAAAATGGTGCAACAAGGTGTAATTTGTCCAGTTGAAGAACCAACCAAATGGGTGTCTCCCATGGTGGTAGCTCATAAGAAAAGCTCAGATGATATCAGAATATGTATTGGCCCATGAGATTTGAACAAAGCACTGAAAGACCTCATCATCCAATGCATACAGTCGAAGAAGTTGCAGCTCTGATACCAAATTCCACTGCCTTTTTTTTGTCTTAGATGCAAGGAGTTCATTTTAGCAAATTTTGCTTGACATGAAATCCTCGTTGCTAATTATGTTCAGCACTCCTTTTGGTGGGTACAGATTTTTGAGAATGCCATTTCAGATAAATTCTGCCAGTGAAGTTTTTCAATGAGCAATGGAGCAATTTTTTTCTGGGTACCCCTGTGCTATTTATTGTAGATAATCTTTTAGTAGGAGGTAATGGTGAAGCTGAGCATGACAGAAACCTCAAGAAAGTTCTGGAAAGGGCACGTCAAGTGAATCTTAAGCTAAATTCTCAGAAGTGCAACTTCAGGTTACACCTTTTAAAGTTTTCTTGGCATGGTTAAGTATCTACGGAAGTTCATTCCAGATTTAAGCCAACTAGCAGCACCGCTTTGAGAGCTGAAACATAGGGATTTGTCCTGATCATGGTTGGAACAAAACCAAAGAGTATTTGATGTCCTGAAATAGAGAATTGCCACTCCACCATCTCTCACATACTATGATGTTTACAAACCAGTTACTCTTTCCTGTGATGCTTCAAAATTTGGTCTTGGTGCAGTCATTCTTCAAGAGGGTCAACCTGTTGCCTCTGCATCCAGATCTGTATCCCAAAATGAAATGCAGTATGCGCAGAGAGAAAGAACTCTTGGCAATTGTGTTTGCATGTTTGAAGTTCCATGATTATATTTATGGTCAACCCATCCAAATCAAAACACATCGTCAACCTCTAGTCAGTAATTTGAGAAAGCCTATGCATACAGCTCCTGCCAGATTACAATGTATGATGTTGAGATTGCAAAAGTACAATTTCAATCGTGTCTACACAAAAGGCAAACTTCTTTATCTTGCTGATACTTTATCCACATCACACAGAAATACTACTGAATAGCATGAGAATGAGCAACTTGATTTTGAAGTCATGGAAGTGAAACATTTTTCTTTCACACATCTTGATGAGCTTAGAAATCACTCAGCCTCAGATCCTTTTTTACAGAAGTTCAACCACTTCATCAATCGAGGATGACCATCAAAGCAATCTAGTTTACCTCAAGAAGTGCAACCTTGTTTTCTTTACAGAGATGAGATTTTGTCTTACAATAGTATTGTCATGAAAGGTCCGACAGTCACTGTTCCAAAGTCCTTGCAACAAGAGTATATTGCTATCTTGCATTGTGGCCACTCAGGAACCAATTCTACCAAGAGAAGGGCAAGAGGACTAGTATTTTGGCCTTCTATGTCACAAGATATTGAGAGAGCACTTTCATCTTGTTCTGTATGTAATATTACAAAGCCACATCAGCAGAAGAAAGCACTTCAGCTAAACCAGATTCCTGAACTACCTTGGTCCAGAGTAGCCACTGACATTTTTGAATGGAATGGTCAGCATTACTTGGTGTTAGTATACACTTACTCAAATTGGTTTGAGATTGACCTGCTCCCTAATCTAGCATCCAGTACTGTCATTACTAAAATGAAGCGTCATTTTGCAGTCCATGGTAGTCCGCACAATTTCTGACAATGGCACACAGTTTACTAGCCAGCAATTCAAAAAATTCACTGAAGACTTGAACTTTATCCATGTTACAAGTAGTCCTGAGTGCCCGCAGTCAAATGGTTTGGCAGAACGTGCAGTTCAAAGTGCGAAACAGTTGCTAGAGAAGTCAAAACAAGATAGTAGTGATGTTTTCCTGAAGCTCTTGAATCTCAGATATATTCCTCATGATAAACATCTTGGTTCACCTGCCCAGAGACTTCTGTCGAGACAAACCAGGACTACATTACCAGTCAGCAGTAGTTTATTGGTTCCAAGTGCTAAGAATAACAGATCAGTGAAAGCCCATCTGTTAAAGAAACACCTTGCTCAGAAGTTTTATTACAGCAAGTCCAAACCGGTCAATCCATTACGTGAAGGAAAGACTGTGAGAATGCAGACGTGAAAAGGTTATTATTGGATTGTAGTTGTGAGAGTATTTGCCCAGAGCAGAGATCATACATTGTAGAATCACAAGGAGAAGAGTTTTGGGGAAATGGAAACATTTAATGCCAGTATCCGAGCCTGTACCACAACATTTATCCTGTGATAAAGACTCTTTATCTCAGAGTGAGCTATCCAGCATTCCAGTTGTAGAGGATGTTCCAGTAAATATTCCTGTTCCTGAGATGAATCCCAGAGTTCCCGATATGAGTTGTTCAGCGAAGACTGTCCCTATTGCTAAATCCAGTTCTGATTACTGTATTACTAGATCAGGTCTCATTTCCAGACCATATTACAGATACACGGCGACTTGGACATGAACATTGTGTTTGTTTCTAATGTCTGTGTGATTGCGTGTCTTATTTCAATGTCATTTCATTGAGGGCACTTCATTAAGAGGGAGGATGTAGACCAGTATGTGTGTACAGTTTTATGACGATTTCTAGGAGCTCGCACAATTGTATAAATACTTAGCACATGTGAGCCTGGCTGCCATTTTGTACTAAGCTGTTGAGATGTAAGCATGTATGTCTGTGTAGTCTGTCAGTGAATCAGTTTGTTTATATTTTGTAATGCTGCTATCCACTCTGATGTGTGTCTGTGCAATAAAGCATATAAATGAACTAACCCACCTGTTCATCATCTGTACTTGAAAGGGATGAGCGACAACTACCATGACTAGACTCACTCTATAGTGAGTTGTCTGTGCAAGAGCTTTTTACCACCATAAGAGACCTATAAAATCTAAACAACCATTAAAGTCTAGGGGTGAGTCTCAAATATCCTGTGCCAAGTACAAATAATCACACTTTGAACTACAATACACTCTTGACCAAATAACTGTGCATTTTCCCATATCTTAGTAGTAAGCCCACACAAAATAGTATCCTAAACGTACCAAGTGCCAAGCGGTTCTAATCTCCTCTTACCCCTATCATTCCAGTTAAAACCATGGAGCAGTTCTTTCCCACAATTTTTTGAGTCAGCTTGATTGAGATGAGTATCTTGAGATAGTGTAAGAATTGTCTTCTGCTGTCTATGGTCATCTACTACTCAAGCAGCATATCTCAGTGTCTGATAGAGATGTACATATATAATGTCCATGGAGGCAAAAATCTCACACACAGTCAACTCAGACACCAAAATCATCAGTAATACACCATGCCACCAGAGCTCATCAAGGCCATTACAAGACAGATAATCCATCATATGAGGAGGTTCTAAAAATGAACTTGCCTACAATGCATAGACCTCCAAAACATAACACAGTCACAAAGCACTCTCAGCAAGTCATGCCTAACACCTCACATAACATTGTCCACTCCACAATGCCTATTTAAGTCATACCTCTCTAAAAATTACCAAGATAATGAAGCAAGCAAATGAAAATATGGAAGCATTACTGATCAACTCTACTAGCAGGAAGAATATCTTGGATCTTGTCATTACTAATATGGGGACATCTTGCACCATCCTTTGCATATTTTCCTCACCTGTTAAATCTGACTATAAAGTAGTCTCCTTCAAAATAAAACTGAAACCAGAGATTCCCTCTATCCAAGTACCTTTAGAAATTTCTCAACAACAAACTACCGACTCCTATGTGATATGCTGGCAAGCTTCAAATCACCACCAAACCCAGTTAATGCCTCTGAATATGTGGATATGTACCACACCACACTATACAAGCATATATACATCTTCCTAGATGTAGCTGTAGGAAAAAGTACAGGGCTAACCCCAAAAATAAACCCCCTTGGTGGAACCATAATTTCAATAAGTTTTATTATAAAAGGAAGAATATTTTGATCAATGGTAAGAAGAGAAATTCCCAGAATGATAGAGCCCTCATCAGTGAAGTAAACATACAACTCATGATTTTAATAAAATCATTCAAAGCTAAGTTTGAGGCTAAGCTAGCTACCCAAGCCAAATCTTTTTTTAGTTATGTTAATAATCTCAGAAGCCCAATGTGCAATGTGCTGAGGTGATTGTGAATGATGCTATGTACCCTCATAAAGTCCAGAAAACATTATCAGAAACAAAAAATACAGCACTGATGGGTCCTGACAATATCCCAGAATACATCTTAAATAGCATAGGTTCATAGGTTCATAGGTAGGTACTAGGCTATCGGCCCAAGGGGCTATGTAAGCCTAGCCAACAAGGTTCCCTGGCTTACACCACCCAAGAACATTATTTTCCTGTGCCCCTGTCGAGCAGAGCCACAGAAGTGATCCCTGAGGTGTATTTCCTATTTCCCATCCACTTATCAAGATTTTTCTTGAAGAGTGCTAATAAGGAACTTTGCTTGACATAGATGGGTAGCTTGTTCCAGAGTATGGGAAGTCTCTGGGACAGGAATCTATCCCTCCAGCATGTTATGTTTATTGTGGTGACAAGGTTTAGGTCCCTAGAGCATGTAGCTTGGAGGGAATGAGATTTCTTTAGGTGTAGCATGTCCAACAGCTATGGGTTTGACATAGCTTTATATGTTAGACAGAGATTACCTCGGAGTAGATAATATGCTACAGAGTAAAGATGGAGTTTTTTGAGAAATTCAATGTAGGGCATCTGTTTGAGGCCAGTAATCCTCTTTGTGAGGTACTTCTGTGGCCTTTCCAGCTGCTGCAGATATCTTGTGAGGTACATTCCAAAAGGGGCATTGTACTCTATAATGGGTCTAATGAGTGTCAAGTAGAGGGGAACAATGACTTATTTCTTCCTAGATGAGAACCCTTTTGTGATGAGGTGTGCCATATAGAAGGATTTCCTGACTACTGTGGTGATGTGATTATCAAAGGAGAGACTACTGTCCACCTGGGTCCCCAGTTCTCTTATCACACATTCTGCATTAAGTAGACTGCCACCTGTGTGGTAGTTCATGGGTACAGATTTTTTACCAAAGGGGATGACAATGCACTTTTTGGCATTGAGCTTGAGGCCATGGCTCTTACACCAGGCATCTGTCTCAGTAAGGCCCTTCTGTAGGATGTCGACATCATTTGGGGACTCACCTATGGCTCCTAGTTTGCATTCATCTGCGAATTTCATTAGCCAATGGACTTCTGTGGTAGCCTGTTCTTCAGAGAAGTAGATACCAAACAGGAGAGGTCCCTGTACCGAACCCTGTGGTATTCCACTTGTCACTGGTATGAAGTCAGATTTGGAGTCTGCAACTTTTACAGTGTGGGTTCTGTCAGTGAACCAATTGGGAACCCATCTTGTGAAGTAGGGATTTATACCTAGTTTGGTGAGTTTAGCTATAATTCCAGAATGGAGGATGGTGTCAAAAGCCTTGGCGAGGTCAAGATAGGCTGTGTGAACCACCTTACCCTCATCTACAGCTTTGGTGACTGCCTCAAAGAAGTTGATCAGGTTCAGGAGGCATGATCTGCCTTTCACAAACCTGAACTGGGTGGGGTCCAGAGTTTGGAGGTTACCAATGTCTTTGTTTAGGAGTTCCATGATGATACGTTCCATGGCCTTACAGACCAGGCTTGTCAGGCTAATAGGGCGATAGTTCCTGGGATCAGTGGTGGCTCCCCCTTTGTGGAGTTGGATAACTGTTGCTGTGCATCATTCAGTGGGCACAAAGTCTGATGTGAGACTATGACTGAACATGGTGCTTAGGTGGGGAACCGGTTCATTCTGAAGTTTGTGTAAAACGCAGCCTGGGATGGTGTCCGATCCCATGGGTGCTGTGTTCAGCTTTACCTGCGTAGTTGTGTACTCTGCATTCTTCCTGTATAGTTGTGGGCCCTTTAGGGGGCGAGAGGGTGGTAAAGTTAGCACTGCACCTATCTGCCAGGACGTTGGCAATATCAGTTGGTTGTGTAATTTTCATGCTGTTGTGCTGTAACTCAGAGCAGATCTGCGTGTTGCCATTGAGATTCTTGACATAACTATAGAATGCTTTGTGGTTGTCACTAGAATCAGTGGCAATTTCGATTTCATAGCTAGCTTTGGAGGATCTTATAAGGGATCTCAGCTTCTTATTGAGGCTGACCAGGGAACTCCTCCACTCATGTGATTTTACTCTCTTTTGCAACAGTTTCTTCCTTCTGTTGTAGAGCTTGTTTATAGCAGGGGACTACCAGATTGGCTTCCTTTTTTTGGAGGATAGCATCTTGGTTCTGTTTGGGATAGCACGATCCATGCACTCATGTAAGTGCTTATATAGTGCATCTGTGTAGGATTCAGCAGTCATAACTGTATTGTCCATCTGCATGGGTGTCATGAAGTTCACCACGTCTGTCTTAAGAAGCATGATGTTGGCTTTGGAGAAATGTTTTACCGTGATTTCCTTAATGGGGGGTTGGGGCGGGATGTGGATATCTAGGGTGATTAGCTTATGGTCAGGGTCTGACCAACGAGGAGTTGACTTCAGGTGTGGAACACTAGTCACTCATGTTGGTAATGATTAGGTCTAGGATATTTTTGCCCATGGTGGCGGTGTGGATAAGTTGATCCAGGGCACTGGAATTTATGAATTCCAGAAAGCGTTGAGTGAAGGAGTTGGTACATGAGTAGTTTTCCCAGTTAATGGTGGGGGTAGTTGAAATCGCCCATTATTAGGGTGTTTGGTTGAACACTAATATTTTCCAGTAGATCAAGAAAAGAGGTGTGGGAATCCTGGAGCATGGTGGGGGATCTGTAGCAAGCTACAATTTGGATTGCAGTTTGCCCAGAGTTAGTTGCACTTGGATAACCTCGGATGCATTATGCTGAGCAACTAGCCTGGAGGTGTGGATATGCTTAATGAATATGGGCACACCTCCACCTTTGGTGTTCTGGTACAGGTTAGGTGGCCGAAAAGTGTGGTATGAGTTATAGCCTGGTAATGCAGGGGTGCTCTCTGGAGCCTTATACCAGGTCTCATTCACTTCACAGATATCGATGTTCTCCATTTTAAGGAGTGCCTTGAGGGAGTGCATTTTAAGATTTAGACTTCTAGCATTGAGTAGCATTACCCTCGGTTTTTGCTTGCCTGTTCCTATTACGGTGATGAATTTGCCATTTGAACTTTGCCTAAGAAAGGCACTATAGGGGCAGCAAGAGCCTTAGCCAGTATCCAGAATCCCAGGGGTGACAGGTGCAGGCCATCTCTGGTAAACCATCGTGGTCTGTCGACCATATCATCCCAGGCAGACAGATACTGGATCCCCTTAGAATGACCCTAGAAGGTTAGCCAATTGTTGAAGTCAATCATTTTGTCCTTGTACTGCGGTATCATTCTGGGTGATGGCAGGATGCTACTCAAGGTTAGGGTCATACCTGCCTTGGCTACAAGATCGGAGAGCTCTTCCATGTCTCTTTTCATGTAGTCCAGGGAGGTATGTCTCAGGTCATTCACACCAACATGGACAATGACAGATTCATATTTGTACTTGTTGTGGAGTGACCTGAGTTTGTGGGTTATGTGGTGGATCCTGGCACCTGACAGGCAGCTGACAGTAACCTCCTCCTTGTTTATCCTGGTGAGTGGGACATCAGTGTGCTTGACTATAGAGTCACCTATGACTAGTGTGTTGGGTACATTGTTTTGCCTTATGGGCTGTGGTTGGGTGTCACACTGAGTCTGTGGTCTATGTGTCATTTGGGTTGTATTGGGGGTGGAGGTTGCTTGGATTTCTGATTTGGAGGTCTCTGTTGCTTGAGTAGATTATTATTGAGAGCCTCCATGAATGTTATTGTGTTTCTATGTGTGGATTTTGGTGGTGTAGGTTTAGTGGACTATGTGAAGAGTGTGGTGTGGTGCGAGTGTTTACCTTCTCCTCTTGACTGTCAAGTTCAGTCTTGGTTTGGGAGAGCTTTACCTCCAGTTTGGCAAGATAAGTGCACCTCTCACAGGTTGTGATGTTGTGTGGTAGGAGAGGGTTGTTTGTGTACACAAGGCAATTTGTACATTGCCCCAAGATGCTCAGATTCATCAGATAGACAGGAGAGAACAATGGGAGCTGACCCTTGGACATGCCTGAATAAAAAACTACTTTCCTCTAGACAAGTGAGGAAAGTGATTATAAGAGCTGTTTTTCTCTAAGCAAGTGAGGAAAGTAAATACAAGAACTGTTTTCCTCTAGGTAAAGAGGAAGGTTGAGTGCTGTAGTAATTTGTAGCTGATTTAGTGCTAACAACAAGTTCTGAACAAGTGCTGAGCACGAATAAGCAAATTCAAGTGCTAAAACTAAGAATCTGTACCTGGATCTTGTGGTAGATAGGCTACCTAGTGCTTATCACTCCCACTGATAAGCTAGAATGCTTCCCTCCAACACAGAAAGGCTTATGGGGCTCAGAAGCTTACAAACAGTCCTGGATACAGCAAATCTGTATCTGGACTAGACAAGTTACAGGAAAGGTGGGAAACAAGCACAATTTCTGGCTTTTAAACCAGAAAGTTGAAAGAGATGGAAAAACTGCCCAAACAGCCAATAAACTACAATTTCTGGGCCAGAAACCACTCTTGTGGTAGATAGGCTACCTAGTGCTTACCACTCCCACTGATAGGCTAGAAGGCTTCCCTCCAACACAGAAAGGCTTGGGGAGGGCTCAGGACTGGACTAATTACAAGAAAAGTGGGAAACAAGTGCAAATGCGGGCTTTTAATCCAGAAGGTTGAAAGAGATGGAAAAACTGCCCAAACGGCTAATAAACTACAATTTTTGGGCCAGAAACCACTCTTGTGGTAGATAGGCTACTTAGTTGCTACCATTCCCACTGATAAGCTAGAAGACTTCCCTCCAACACAGAAAGGCTTGGGGGGCTCAGAAGCTTACAAACAGTCCTGGATATAGCAAATCTGTATCTGGACTAGACTAGTTACAGGAAAGATGGGAAAAAAGTGCAAATGTGGGCTTTTAAACCAGTAAGTTGAAAGAGATAGAAAAACTGCCAAACAGCCAATAAACTACAATTTCTGGGCCAGAAACCACTCTTGTGGTAGATAGATTTCTGGGCCAGAAACCACTCTTGTGGTAGATAGGCTACCTAGTGTTTACCACTCCCACTGATAAGCTCGAGGGTTTCCCTCCAACACAGAAAGGCTTTGGGTGCTCAGAAGCTTACAAACAGTCCTGGATACAGCAAATCTGTATCTGGACTAGACTAGTTACAGGAGAGGTGGGAAACAAGTGCAAACACAGGCTTTTAAACTAGAAAGTTGAAAGAGATGGAAAAAATGCCCAAAAGGCCAATAATCTACAATTTCTGGGCCAGAAACCACTGATGAAACAGAATTAACCACCCTCCTAGCAACAGCATCATTAGACCTCAACCTCCATAGGTTTTGTATCAAGCGCATATAAAATAGCTACAGTCACTCATTTGCATGAGGGGGGACCTTCTACAGACCCAGTTAGTTACAGACCCATAAGTCTGACTAGCCTTAGATCCAACACTTCATCAATTTAATTGGTTGAAACTCCCCCACTACCTCACATACCTACAACTTACTACTGCCCATAAAATCATTTACTTCCCAGAAAGCTGACAAGCCCTAACTGACATCTTAACCATCTATCATCCAAATCGACACTTAAGGTCAGAAAAGAAAATGCTACTAAATACTGATAAACCTAAGCCCTCAGCTGGTCAAATGCATTACTCTTTAACTGTCTCCAAGCTTTGGAATAAACTCCCTCCTTCAATAAGAACTATCAGTGGCTCCACTGCTTTTAAAAACTCCCTTAAACTTCACCTCTCATCAGATTGGATATGCACCTGCGCCCTTAATCACAATTCCATTACCTGACCCCCTCCCCAAAACCATCTTAGCCTATCTCTACACCTAGACTTTCTTTTCCTTTCCCTCCTATACACCTACTGCTTCTGCTGACACTAGCCAGTGCCAGCTCTACTCTAAGCCTTCTGCCTCATTTTCCTTTATGCAGTCTTCTCTCTCATCTAACAACCTTATCTGTCATCCACACCTCCTATTTCTATACTTCTATCATGATTTTAATAATTTTCTACCAATGTCACCATGTTATACAATGTTATCAGCTCACTACTGTATTGTGATTCATGTCATATTATTGTATGCTCTTATTCACTTATCTAATGTTCTACCACTACCTGATATATTCTGTATTACATGTTCTTTTATGTAATTACATGTGGAGCTTTTCTCCCCGGGCCTCCACTGAAAATGGGCTCATCTCTGGCCCAGTTGACTTTCCCGGTAAACAAATGCAATAAATAAATAAATAAATAATTATCATGGAACTAACCAATAAGATTAAGGGAAGCTCCAAAACTCTGGACCTGTCACAGTTTGGATTTGGCAAGGACAGGTCATGCTTACTCAACCTGAAGGACTTATTTGAAAAATTCACTAAATCAATGGAGGAAGGTAAAATGGTACACACTAGATACCTCTACCTGGGCAAAGCTTTTAACATAATCCCCCACTCACGTATAGAAGACAAGCTAAATATACTAGGAAATAAACCCCATACATCACTGACTGGATTGCCAAATGGTTTTAGATAGAGAGATCAAAATTGGAGAAGCTGCCTCCAGAAAGAGATCAGTCAATGGTGGAATCCCTTGAGGTTCAGTGTTTGGACCTCTCCTGTTTGACATCTATTTCTCAGAAGCAAATGTCAATACCAAAGAGCTCTGACTGACTAAGTTTGCAGGTGACTCTGAGCTACTGATGTAGCCATCTTGCAATAAGGTTTATCCCAAACAAATAACTGGTACCAGAATCATGAACTGAAACAAAATTCTAAAAACTGTATTATCTTATTATTTAGGAAGTTGTCTAACCAGGAGAGCTGCCACATTGACAATACAGCACTGGCAGTTGACCAAGCTGTTCAGGATTTGGGAACATGTGACCTCACTTTCATTTAGAATTTGTCCACTGTTAAAAGACAGTCCTTCTATATTATACAAATCAGAAACAAAGGGATTACAACTAGATCTGATGTAACTTTCATTCAGCTATCATTAGGTCAGACATTGAGTATAATGCCCCATTTGATATGTATCTGTCCAGGTACACGCAACAGCTTAAATGCCCCAGAAATACCTTATTAAAAGGATAGAAGGCCTTCACAATATGCCCTATAAGGACCTCCTCAAAACGATGTCACTACACTCGGTATCTTACAGTCTACTAAGAGGTGACCTGTGTCTGTCATACAAGGCATCATTTAACCCAAAACTGATGGAACTATTGCACATCAGGAAGTCAAATGACATCAGATATACTCATTTCAGGGATCTATATCCGTTCTACAACATTGCAGAACAGTTTGGATGGACTGGTATATCTTACAATGGATACCACTGCTCTGTAACAGGCTCCCCATCCACATAGAACAAAGCTTATGCCTGCCATATTCAAGAACAACTTGGATTTATGGATGAGAAATAAAACATTTACCCCAGGACTGCAAACTAGATGGTTGCAAGGGTGCTGGCCTGAATGCTGCTGCATATACATGTAAAAGAAATGGAGAGAAACAAAGTAAAAATAAATAACTAAATAAATAAATAATACAACACACACACACACACACACACACACACACACACACACACACACACACACATATATATATATTGAGAAAGAGGAGTAGGAAAAAAAATTGCAATTGCAGTGAAAAAACAAAGGTAAAATATTTGAGTGTGACTACTTTTTCTTTACTATAATGCAAAGATCATGAAACAAACACCTCATTGTAACAATAATGTGCCAATAACCAATGCCTAGGGAACTTGAACCCATAAATTTCATCACCTGCAACTTCAAAGGCCTTGAATTTACATGCTGAGTTATGTCAGGGGTTTGAGAAAAGGCTAGAGAGAAACACAAAATACTGGTGTGTGCATAACACACTTGAAGAATAAAGGAGACAGCAATATCCAGCTGCTAGGATACCTGAGCGCATAACATTCATCACCTGCACATCAAAAAGCATTTCATTTACATGATGAACTGAATCACCAGTCTAAGGAAAGCCTAAGGAAAGTCTGCACTGAAACACACTAATGTTTGCATCACATCCTTGCAGAATGAAAACTATCTTAAATGGGGAACTGAACCGTCATCATTATGGCAGGTAAGGGGTGCCTCAGGATCTCAAGCTACATGGATTAGTGCATCAAAGCAAGCAACTACTGACATCTATGTAATCAGCCCTATACTGCTCTCATTAAATACTGAACAGGACACTAAGTGTTAGTACTTTTTATAGCAAGGTGTTGCAGTTTTCTCTCTTTATGATGAACACTCTCTAGATGGGCAATTATATTCCCCAATATACCTGTTGTACTTGTAATAAACTATTAGCCTAGCATTTTAACCAATAGATCCTGTGCACTCAATAGTGTCTAACTTAACTTGTTTGGATGGTTACAATCTATGCACTGCCTATGACACTGCTTGTAACTCATATATCTCTGACAATTAAGTACTATGCTGCACATTTGATAGCTTGGTAACCATGGAGAAAAGAAATACCTGGCCTGAGTACTAGTATGACTACTGACAGGTTTGCTAACGTGTCATATTGCACTACCTGTCACATGTATACTCATTCCTATGCTCACTGAGGCTGTCAAGCCTCTTCCTGCACAGTTGCTCATGTTCTTCAACATGTTCAGGGCCTCTGTAGAAAGAAATGGGAGTCTGTTACACACTGCATAGCAAACAGTGGCAATCTGCATAAGGATGTTTAAGCCATGGTTAACTGACAGTACATAGTCACTTGCTGCGACCAAACCTCAGCCTCCCATTGCCCCAGGAGGTTCTGATATTTATGTTTTGGATCACTGCAATGGTGATGGTGTTGCTCACTATTATAAGATGTGATGTCCCTGTAGCACATGTAAACTCTTCTGCCAGGCTGCTCCAGGCCTCTGCTTTATACTGTGGCCTTTTGTACATCTCATTAAGTATCCTTGGCCTATAATGGTATGATAGGAGTTGGAGGAATATATTTGGTCCTTCAGGACACCACCTTTGAGATCTAAACTCCTTTTCCAAAACCACAGTTAGCAGTGTAATAGTTTGAAAAAGGAATGCTTCATAATTCATAGTCACACCTGTTATTGCCTGTGCCACCTTTTGCTCAAAAATGCATATCTCATCTGTGCAACCAGTGGCAGAAAAGCCCCAATATAAGTAGCATATGATAGTGGTTGTACATAATAGTTGGATGGGTGAAATGTGGCAACTTAGTCCCTTGCTACATGATGAGGAGTACATTAATAACCCCATACATCAGCAATGTTTTATACAATCCCCCACATACATCAGTAGCAAGGAGAAGTGATTTGGAAGCCTCAAATCACCATGAGTGATGTGTGTTTATTTTTTGATCGGATTAGAGACTGGACATGTGAATGTAAGAATGAGATGAAAGGGGGCACAAGCAGAGGACAGAACATAAAGTGAAAAGCTAAAAGCTAAGGAAAGAGTAGGATAAAGGTAGGGAAGGTGGGGCAATTTTTTTTTCAGGGCAAGTGCCCATTTATCATGGATGTATAGAAGGCAATTTGGGGAATGAAGAAAGCAAGAAAGGAAAGAAGAGAACTAAGAGAAAAGTAACAGGGGTATGTAAGATAGCAGGGGAAGACAGACAATATTGACAGAGGGGATGGTAACACAATGGGGGGGCCAATGGTGAAGAAGACATCACACAAGCAGTGGGAAGACAACGGAAAGGGGAGGATTGTACAACAAACAAGGATGGGCGTAGACAAAAGAGTGAGGGGAATACCAAGATGGAGGAATAGGATGGGATTTAGCAGCTGCTGTTCCTGCCAGTTGTATTTCAGTGGGAGCTTTCATTTTACCCTGGCTACCATCATTGCTAGGCCCTATAGCAAATGATCATGACAGTGCTGTACAAGGACTTGACTCAATGCATCAGAGACTATTCTTTGTTAGACCAACTTGCCAAATGACATCATGTCAGTTATCTGCACCCATCAAGTCTGCCTGCAGCCAATGGATGACAAATGTGTCACCTCCACTGGCACTGCCACCAGCAGGTGCAACAGTCCTTGTATATGGTGCAGGTCAGGCAGGTTATGCTGAATGTGTGGAGTTAACACTTGTAGGCTGGCACCCAAACATGCTGGAAGCTTCTGGTGGTGGCATTGCTGCTGTCACCTGTGGGAGGGTCAGCAGGTCTTGCTAATGGGATGGGTGAATGTCTAGCTCCTGCTGTATATAATAGTAAAATAAGTGGAAATTAACAAAATAGTAAACAAAATAAATGTATGTAATAGAAAGGACAGAGGCAAAGAGGGTGGGAGAGAGTACACATAATGAAAATATGAAGCAGATATATATTTTTACAGTGATAATGTTACACGTAATATATTTGAATGAGTAAAACATCCAGACTACAGGCATACACAAATAATGGGAACATGAACACACAGCCACCATCACCAGCATTCTGAAAATATGAGCATTAACACATTGGGCTACTTGGATATCCCAATAGGTGTTTGTAGTCCAACACACAGTAATGGGATACCTGAGATAAATGTACAAATACAGGGAAAAATGTTGCTGAGGCATACAGTCCCAACATAGCTGCTATAACCAATGCAAACAAGTATGCTAACAAAGAGTAATCAAAGACCATCCGAGATTCAAGAATGAAACTGCAAGGAGATATGTTAAGCTGCTTTACTTTAATCCGCACTTTTCGTTCGATGCGGAGATCAAACTTCTTCAGACAATAAAAAATAAATAAAATACATTTAGTTTAAAATGTACTCAAAGAATCACATGATGCTCAATTCCCTATCAAAGGGAAGATAGTGAATAATTAATTACATCATGAATCCCTACCCATTAACTTCATTCACAGACTCTAAAAAAATCAATTGAGAAACGGGTTAGCAAACACCCGGAGTCATTACATAAACAGCGAGCAAACTTGACTAGATGTCAGCACTATGGTTAACATTATATAAAAAACATTTAGTGATAACATTTTTTGGCATACTAAACTTTTTATCTAAACACAACAAAGAGAAAATATATATGCATGAGCCACGATTACTCTCTGTGCTGTCTAGCTCATTTAAAAGTCCCCGCCCATTGTCTTCATTCACAAGTTCTAAAGTAAATGGATTAAGAAACACAGGTTAGCAAACCCACAAATACGTTACATATACAACAGACTAACTTGGCTAAACATCAGGAAGCGTAATTATCATCATATAAAAGCATTATACAATAGAGATTTGACATACCAGACTTTTCATCTGGGCACAACAAACGCAGAATGTATAAGCATAAATCATGAGTGCTCTCTATGCTAACTCATTTATACGTCTTAAAGTGATGGTCTATACTCAGTGCCATAAAGTAGCTCAGTGGCAAATAGTAACATTTGAAATACAATTATTTTATAAGCTATTGGGCTATTAGTTGTTTCTGAAAAAAAAAACAATGACAAACAGCTTACTTCTAGTTCCCAATCAATATACCCAACCTTATTAATTTTTAACCCATGACATCTGTTTGAAATAACAAATTAAAGACCATTTAGGTCATTGTAATTAATCTATGGGTACATAACCTGATGCCACAAACAATCCTGGAATATTGTACTCTAGGTTTCACTAGCTGATGGCTCTCAAATACTGGATTTAGTGTTCCTTTGATATTAAATGTATATTTAAGGAAAATATTATGTCTATTGTTTTCTATATACATTCTAAGTAGATTTAAATAAATCTTCAAATTTACCTTGCCAAACTCTTTAACTTTAAAATGCATTTCATTGAATAAAAATCATTCAGACCAGGGAACTTGTACGCATCTAGTTTGGTTTGTCAGAGTAATTCCAGTTATTCCTAGATAAAAGATTAAAAGATAGTGCAAGTGGAAACACACTGCAGAGTCTACTGAAAAGACAACAGTTCTCCAATGCAAAGAATGAGGGGCTTCTCCAGACCCTCCTTCTCCAGGGCTGATATATTTTTTTGACTGGATGCTGCTGACTGGGCCTATGGGAAGTATGCCTGGCAAGATATGGTGGTTGGTATTAATATGTCTGATGACCACAGGTATAGGTATGGAATGGTGTGCAACAGGGTCACTGACATAATGGATGGTCATGAACTAAAAGCTGCCCACTGGCACAGGACTATAACTCAGTGGGTCCTGAGCCATCAGCTGAACCACCTTTCATGGAGATGCTGGAGTTTCTGACTTCTGCCAGAGGCAATGACATTTTTACATAGTCCCACAGTGCTGTGCTGGATGTTGAGATTGAGACAAAGCAGCTAGTAAAGACTATCTACCGGGGATGCCGCAAGTATATAGACCTCTTTCTGGATAAGACAGCCTATAGGTCCTATCAACCTTTTAGTCACTGTCCAGTTTATTAAAGCTGTCAGATTTATGGTATACAGAAACATCAGGAATCCCACCTTGCATGCCATAAGCAGATATTTGTACACCTCACTTTCATCTATACTTGTGATACTGAGTCATGATTATAAAGGATATTGTGCTTCTGTGTATTAATGACTGATTTTAAATATGAAATCACTGTTGGAGGCAACTGAGCATGTAACTGTACGAACACTGGGTATTTTTAAATGCAAAGCTTGCAGTCTTTGTAGGCACATGGCATCAGGGTGTATATTTACAATTCATGACAAAATGTCTAGAGTCATTAGCAAGGGTAAAAATGAGAATGCCTTGGCAAGACATTGTACTAGCCACCCTGGCCATGTTTTCTCATTTAGGGTGATTGACCAAATTAAGCCAAATATAAAAGGTGGCCCTTTCCCCTTAATGTTAGAAAGGAAGGAAGTGTTATGGCAGTTACATCTGGATTTGAGTAGAAAACCAGGCTTAAATGAAGTGATTTCAATTGCTTGTATATTAAAATTAAGAAGCCTCACTAGAGGAATTTTATGTGTTTTTATTTATTTAAAAAAACTTTTATCTAATTTTATATGTATAAAATTAACAGCATAAAAGTCTAATATAATTTAAGATTAGGCTGATCGCTGTTTGAGAGTTATTTCCTTTTTTATTTTGTAACTGCAGGGTAGTGTGATGTGTGCTTTTATATGTTTATGTATTTGCAACATGTATTTTTTGATTTGGTTTACATACACAGTAATTTAAACGTGAACACATTTTATCAGCTATACCCTTTTAAAAAATAGCTTATTTGCTTAAGTGATGAATTTTAATGAATTAATTGAATTGAGAATTATAATTATATAATACAACTGATTGGTTAGAGTTTAGAATGGAGGGAAAAGGTTTGTGTATTTAATAGTGGTGCCTGTTGCCTGAATAGTGTCTGAAGAAGACTTAAAGCACTTCACATTATTGGTCTTAGTGTATTAAACCTTGTCTGTGGATTTGGAGCCACCTTTGCCTTTTTATTTGGTTTGTTATTAATGACTGATTTGTTATCTGGCATCACCACTTTGGTAATGCCGCTGCCTGATGATGGAGTGTCCACCATCTCTGAAAATGATGATGACAGGAATGACCTGTCACAGCAATGGAGTATAGAGTTTGTGTTGGACACTTGGAATATGGCCAACTTATCCCCCGTGCATACTATGGCCACAGGCCCTATGCCTGTGGAAAACCAGGAGATACACACAACACAAGGACAACAGATTACTGGGAAACACTAGCAGTCAGGGAAGTGTGGTACCTCCTACCAGGCACATGTCAAAATGTGTCCCTAACATCCAAGGGTAGAGAGATAATACAGTGAGGGGGTAATGGCACTCACTGGAGACATGGTGAGTGCTTTCTCCCTGATATTAGTATGCCAGTAGCTACAACCTAATGCATGTACTGGGTCATTGTTGTGTCACAGGTTAGTACACCCGTAGCCATGATGGAATTTGTAAGGGTGATACAAGGTGTGTGAGATGACCTAATGTAGTGCATTACCTGTATGAGATGGTTTTGATAGACAAAGTAATATACTTGAACATGCAATGTCATCTCAAGCTCAGCTGCCAAGGATGAGGTGCTTCTTACAAAGCCCTTTCACCACTTTGTCCACATATGGTAGCCATCATGGGTATGGGTGACCTGGACCATGATCCTACAGTGCTATCACTTCCATGGCTACATCTTTTGTGGAAGTGTCTACTCCTAGAAGAGTATATCTCGTGGTTGTGGTAGTTATGGTAGTTGCACATTATATAGCAGACATTGTTCATGGTCACCCTGCACACATCTAGCCAGGGTCATGGAACAACCACTGCACCTCCTGGTAAAGCCAGCTTTCATATGTAGGTGCATGCACTGGATACTTAACCCTCTACTATGCATGTCCTAGAACTGTCCATTACATCAAGTTGCAGTGCTGTAACTGCTGCTAAGGCTGCATCCCAGCAGACACACACACACACACACACACACACACTCACACCACCACAGTCCCCTCTGTGTTGCACACACTTCCAGTGACACTGGCCCTTCACAAAAGTGTTCTGTGTTAAGCAACTCCTTAACACACAAGCATGCATTCTGAAGGGAAATACACAACAGCATGTTTTACTTTAATAATTAGCACTCACAGATTAATCTGTGAAATACATACACACTCATGCTACCTTCCTCTGATGTCCAAGTAATGAATACTTTGCTGCCCTGTCCTATGTATATTGTTACTTGGGTTGCCTAGTTCTGATGAACAGTGTGGCCATTCTGTTCATGGATAAGCACAGCCTGTATTGGTTTTGCATACTTACTTTTACTGTAGTATAGGTTCAGCTTTACTACAGTGGGGGAAAAGGGCATATACACTGTCAGTACTATTTTCGGCAAAATGGATTTTTGGCGTTTTGGACCCTATGTCAGGAATTTTTGGCGAAATGGATTTTCGACGAAATGACATAGACCCATTATAAAGCATCCAAATGCAAAAAAAAAAATCTAGCTGAGTGGATGCTAGCAGAGGGTTGTTAATGACTGTCAAAAGATTTGTGAAGAAGCAGAAATGTAATAAAACTTTGTGCACCATATCATGCCTATTTACATAAAAACATATACAAAACTTAGTAGGCTATAATGGTGGGAGAGATCTTGTGATGTGAAAACATGCATACAAAACTCTCTTGCAGGTGTGAAGTGAGAGATGACTGAAATGGCTCGTTCATGTATTGTAAGTACAATAATCCAACTATTTTGAGGTAAAGCTCATCTTAGAATTAATGTACAGCAAGTACAATTTAGATAGGCAACTCCTTTGATGGAGTCATTGTCTATAAAGCTTATAGATACAGGCAAAACATAGCTTGTGATCTTATACCACCTTGTGTATTCAGTGGTTGAAATGCAAAGTAGCAAAGTTGGTGGGATCGGCACTAAATCACTTTGAACAGCATCTATCAAAATCAGGAACATTTTTAAGAACCTCAGAAGAATGGTCCAAATGGCGTCTAAAATGAGACTTATCATGCCATTCTCATGGGTGCTAGGGTATATATATGGAAGAGATTTATTGTATTCCTGACATTCAATATGTACCTTTACTAATCACTAAAAGCCTACCATATGTAAGAGCTTGCTAAGTCTTTCAGTCTATTCATTCGCTAAGGGACATGATGGAACCTTCTTTTTTCACCATAGCAGAATGACTTTTTGAAGGAATTATGGATCTTAGACTCCCACAGTACCCAACAATTTCTGGCACTTAAGGCTAGCCTTTTGGAACAGGATAGTCTAAACTTAAATATTCCAACTATATAAGATCACACAATGCCAGAGAAAGGGATAATTCATCTACCATCGGTATTTAGTGAGCTCAGTAAAATACCATGTTTCATTACCTCTCTGCAAATTACATTTTGTTTGATAACTTTACTTTGAACAAAATGCATTCAAAAAGAATACAATAATGTATAGCTGAACCATCTATTTGTCTATATATGTATATGGACAGATAAGGTGGAGTCATAGGCCACTGAGTTCCCGTAAGAGTAGCGGATGATATGGATGGGAAATAGGAAATACACCACGGGGATGACTTCTGTGGCTCTGCTCATCAGGGGCATAGGAAATTAACTTTCTTGGGTGGTGTAAGCCAGGGAACCTTGTTGGCTAGGCGTATTTAGGCCCTTGGGCCAATAGCCTAGTACCTATCTATGAACCTATGATGCTGGATGCAGCTAAAGAGAATATGTCACAAGACGATATCCTGGAACTTTCTGTAGAATACCCACAGGAAACAGAGTATAAAGAATGCACCCTCAGTTTAGTAAAAAGATCAAAGGGAAGAGTTGCTTGATTTAATACAGCTGGATAGACATATTAAGATCAATGAAAGGAATAGATTACAGAAAGTTAATAAGACCCAAATTGTTAGAAGTCTAATAAAAGAAATGAACACATTAATTAAAACCATTAACATAAATGCATGTGATATAACAGAGGAAAGAGATCAGCAAAAATACCTAGAAAGATGGACGTGATAAAACCAATGAGCAGAATTACAACAGACCAGGATCTATCATACACTATTGCAAATAATACACTAAATATATTAGCACAGGCAGAAAAACCTAGAAGATAATGTAGAAAAATAAACAGGAAAGTACAAAATAAGCAATTTGCTGATGATCAAAACGAGTTTTATAGACAATTGGGAAACAATCAAAACTAATAGAAACACCACCAAAATAAAAAGAAATAGACATAATTTGGAGAAATATCTTGGAAGACCCTGTGTAATGCAGCAAATATGCTGAATGGATAGAAGAAGTAAAAGAAATAATAGGAACTTCAAATGTGCAGGATATGAAATGGGATGAAGTAATAGCCAGAAAAATTGAAACAAAACTAAGAAAAGCTCCTAACTGGAAAACCCATGCCCAGATGCAATACCTAACTTCTACCAAAAAGTATTAACCTTGGTACATGAAGAGTTAGCCCTGAGTAAGAACTGTTTATATGCACACCCCAAACAGACACCAACCTGGTTACCAAAAGAAAAATCAATAATACTCCTTAAGAGAGAACCTGCAAGCTATCCTAAAAACTATATAACAATAACTTTCCTTCTGTCGATGTATAAACTATATAGTGGAATTGATGCTGACAGACTTTATAGTCATTTAGAAGCAAACTTAATTGTGGCAAAATAATAAAAAGGTAACAAAAGAAAGTCAGCATCCCACATTCATGTATAAAAGGAGTACTTATAGATATATAACATACACCCTACAGTGAGCGGTTACATTTCAATGACCATGAAACAGTGTTCAGCTAAGCCATGATGAAGGACAAATGATTATCCCAGGGATAAAAATTTAAAGAGGGTATTCCAGGGTGACTCTTTGTCATCACTACTCTTTTGTCTTGCCCTTAACTCATTAATCTATCTACATAACAGATTAGTTCATGGCTACAATTTGGCTCACAGAAAACAACAGAGTGAAAATTCATCATCTTCTTTTTGTGGATGATTTAAAATTGTATAGTTCATCAGACGAGGAGCTGAAAACACAACTGGAAGTGGTTAAAACTATCTCAAATTATATAAGAATGTCATTTGGTATTGATTAATATGAACAAAGCAACATTTAAAGCAGGAAACATGCAGCACCAACAAAATATCAGTCTGGTAGAGGAATGTGATATAAAGGAAATTGAGCAGGAGGGAGTGTATAAATATTTTGGAATTGATGAAGGATCAACAATAAAACATGAGCAAATGCAAACAAAACTCAGTAAATAATATTTTAGAAGACTAAAATTATTATTAAAAACAGCCCTGACATCTAGGAACAAAGTCCATGCTATAAACAGGCTTGCTCTTCCTGTTCTGTCCTAAAGTTTTGAGGTAATTGACTAGCCCCAAAAGGTGTTGGATCAGCTGGACAGGAAAACAAGAAAAATGCTTCATGCTTGTCAAATGATATATAAAAATCAGTGTATACAAAGATTATATATTCCTTTTTCTGAAAGAGGTATAGGCCTCCCTGAAATTGATTACATGTATAGATCTGCAATCATAGAACTGTACACATATCTGTTGACCTCTCCGGATCCAAACATAGTGAAAGTTTTAAATCATGAGGAGAAGAAATCTAAGATGACTTCCCTACTTACTTTAACAGAAGCATATTGGTGTCACACATGAATGGAAACCAAACTAAGCAAAAATCATGCAGCAACTGAATGTGCCAAAAATTATGCATTTATTTATGTAACATTTGTTTACTGGGAAAGTCTGACTTGGATGGCTGTGGATATGCAGAATTAATGTGTTTATACAATACAGTCAATCATCTATGTTTTTGGAGTACTAATATCTATTTGTGAGATGAAAGGTGGATTTTTTTATTGTGGCTACCATTTTGGAAAATAATGTCAAGACACATTCAGATGTCCATGATTTTACAAACTGTCAGTAATATGCCTCCTATTTTTCTACATTCCTTGTAAAAATTGTGCTTTTGTTGTAGATTGATTGAGGATTTCAGTCATTACATGGTATTGTAGTTTCAGACTTCTTATCCTTCAGCACTGCACATAATAAGTTGGAGACTTTTCAGGACGCATGATGCATGTGAAAGCAGCCAATTATTGGTGGAGTAGCACAGTGAGAAGTATTGCCATCATGCATAGCTTTGCTTGAGTTATTGGCTGTGACTCCTTTTTTATGGAGGCTGCTTGTTCTCCTGTATCTGTGTGTACTTCATCAGGGTGCTTTGGGTTCTTTGACTTTGCTGCACTACCATTTCTTCTTGTCTCCTGGATACACAGGATGTCCAGCCTCCAGATGTCATCTACTTCTAAGCTCCAAACTCTGACCTGTCAGAGAATGTACATTGAGTGTAGCAAGGCAGGCAGGTTCATTGGTTTTATATCCAGCGTTTGCTCAACAGAACTATCCCATGCAATGCAAGATGGCCAACTGGACACCACAACTCTTCTTTTTTATAAGCACCATTAAGAGAATGTGCTGCTGCCCATAACTCCATTATTGACTGGGTTCGGGGTGGAACCCCAAAGAGACACAGCAAAAATATGCAAACTCCATACAAGCATTTGTTCAGAGGTTAGAACTGAACCTTGTATCTTTGAGGTAAAGATCTTAACCATTATACCAACTGGTCTCTCAAAGAAGACGTATAGTAGTTTATAGTGTAGTAAAGTAGAAGAAGTTAAGTGTTATACTAACACAAAAACTAACTCACTCTCTCTTCTTAACTGCCTCTACTATAAACCTGTAAATGTGTTCCTTACCACCAAGCCATTTGAGCTGTTGCATATAGTTGTATAACCTTTTTTTTCTATACAGCGCATGGGTCTACTTCAGTAGACCGAAATTACACTTAATCAAAACTTACTTTATTGAGATGACATCATCAAAATTTGAATAAACCAAAGCTTCACATTACTGCATTTTATTTTACAGGGAATGAAGGCAATTGGCCAACATGGGGAAATTTTCCCTTTTCCACACTGTAGTGTAATTCTAGAGTCTGAAAGGCCACAGCGGTGCAGCAGTTAGCATTGTTGCCTCACAACAAGAGGTTCTTCGGTTCGATTCTCAGCTGGAGTTCTTTCTGTGCAGAGTCTATGTGTCCTCCCTGCCGCTGAAGGAGCTTTAAAGACATGCAGGTGGGTGTGCCTTCCGTGAAGGTTGGGCTAGCAACTTGTCACCATGAAAATCCATTTTCAATCAAGCTGTGGACTGGTGATCTGCTGTGGTGACTCCTAACTGGCAAAAGCCAAAAGACATTGCTAGTGCGATCCTAGAGTTAGTATATTTAGTTGGGGTGTGTACATACTGCTGTGTGTTTTTACATTGAATGTTGGTGAAATGCCTGCATTCCCTTTAAAAAAATGTGGTAATATGAAACTTTGGTTTATTCAAACTTTGGTGATGTCATCTGAGTAAACTAAGTTTTGATTAAGTGTAATTTCAGTCTACTGAAGTAGACCCCTGTGCACATATCAGTGCATAACTTTATTATATTTGCTCTCATTGTATTGGCAGTTTGTTATTCTGCATTACTATTTTGCCTGGTTTGAGACTGAAACTGGTCAGTTGCAATAGGCTGATAGGTAATTAGTGCTATATCCCACTTAAATTTAAATAAAATAAATTAATAAAAATGGAGATTATTTAAAATGGCACACTTACACAGGAAAAACAAAATTAATTAAACTGTACGTGTTCAAAATTAACTTTATTCAATATCTAACAGAACATGACACATATCCACAAGAGTCATATATTAATCTCTAGACACAGTAGACAACTTTAGCTTTACTAATGCATGACATCATAACTGTTCTGTCAAGGTACACAATTTGTTGAAGCTGGTTGTTCTGCAATGTACACAGTGGAATTCAGCTACCATAATGTCAGTCAAGCCAGAAAAGCAACTGGAAGTGAGATGTTTATGCCACTCATCTTGCTCATAGTACCCTTTACCTCCAGGACCCATGGACATCTGGGTACCTGTCATAAATATTTATATGGTCACTTGTGGATAGCACTATGGGCTTTAGTCTCTGAACTATAATTACACCACACCGCCTCTTTTATCTTCATCTACATGAGAATAAATAATCATATATAGCACATCTGTGCACTGTGATTGTGTGTATACCGACCCCATGATGGTGATCAGGGTGCAGTCACACAGCCATCACATGTTTCTGCCATTTAATTGACTGTGGACTACACATATGATTAATAATAGGTATCTGCAGAAGTATTCAAAGGCATCAGTGCACCTTTCTGCAATCTGATTTAAGTATGCATTAGTGCACACTTTATTTCCTGGGAAAAGCATTTCTTGTAAAAATGTCTCTTCAACCTACAGACTTGAAACTGCCTATAGTAAAATGTGAAAGAAATGGTCTGTATTATACAAAAATCCCATTTTTCCCCCGACTTCTATTTTAAAGTCAAGACGTGCATCATTCATTTAAAAAGGAAAAATAATGCATTGGCTTGGTTACAGTACCTCGTCTAAGAATCTCATTTGTTTGTAATTGAGTCATTTTCTGGAAGGAAAGCATTCCAACTGAAATGATTGCCTGGACGTAATGTTTATTTCTACTTTATTTGAATATTGACCATGTTTTGCTGACTATGAGATGACTGTAGATTCATCTTTTAAAAAAGCATTCAAATGTGAAAGGCTTTTAGTATTAACATCAATGAAAACCTGAAAAGCAGTGGAAGACTGTAGCTCTATTTAATAAGGATTATACTTCAAATTAAATATTTATGGCAAATAGCTCCGATGACTATGAAATAATGCTGTACTAAACTAATTTCTTATGAATTTTTAAACTTTTTAAATGGCAAAAGAATTACACACTTGCTATTTAAATGAATCATGATAAGAAGGCTCCAGAAATATTCCTAACTGGAGGCCTACTGTGCAATGCAAATAGCCTTATACATATTGCTATAACAGCTAACTTCTCACTGTTGAAGTATTTTATGTCTTTCTCATTATGCCTTATGCCCATCTATCCTTGTGCATTGTATCTAACTTTGGATATGTTTATGCTTACTGTTTTTGTTATATGAAAGCAAATCTCCTTGGAGTAAGATGTAAGACAGAAAAAAAATAGAAAGACTGGTAAATATGCAGTTTTGCTGTGTCTCTGTTTTCAAAGCAATGGCTGGAAGACTATTTATCACAGCTTTATATTTTGCATTTTTTAGATTGCCTGCTCTCTAGGGACTCTAGTGTGCTCCAGAGATAGAAGGCAGAGTATGACACAGAACTGAACTCTAAAGCTATTTCTCATGATAATGCAATATACTGATGTATATTTGCTTAGCGTTTTTATCTCTAGAGTAAATTAGACATTATTGTTGTTTAGTATTAATTTATGATTTTTGCAGCTATCAGTTTACTGTGTTTGCATAATTAATGCACTGTTATCTTCATTACCCATGGGCTCCATATTTTTGAATGCCAATTTATCGGAATTCTAACTCATTCTTATTTGAACATTGCAGAGCGCGACTTCTTTCGCAATCTACCATACCCGTGCCCTTTTCTTTTAAATGAACTTAGAATATTCTATAGTCAAAAACAAAAGTATGTTCTGTTCACAATGCATCAAACTGAGCATTTACTTCTGGGATGCCTTCCTTTGTTAAGTAGTAGAATAGGAATTAGTTTCATCCTAGTTTTGTTTCCTCTTCTTGATTTATGACTTTTACAGATTTGCTTAGTTTTATGCTTCTGGTTTATAGCTGTTTTCCTGTGGTGCCTAATTTCATCTGAGGCACGGATGAATTCTGGGTTAAAATCTGCATATGAAAGAACTTTTTTTCTTTAATTCTTCTTGCATTCATTCTACCTTTATAAATCCCCTTGGATGCTACAGGCTTTCATGGGCTTCTACATCACAGACATACTAGTCACCCTTTTCTATTCCTTCTAGATCTTAATACCCAGGGGTTAGGGAGTAGGTTAATCATTTAGTAAACATGAAGAGAGAGATTCTCTGCCCTTGTAGTCCATTAGACACGATTCCTTACTAAGTAAAGCAGTACACAATGATTTCACCTGTATCTCACGGTCATATCCCTGCGTAAAAAGACACTAGTCACATCAAATGCATTTGATATGGTGTCCTAGTTTAATCTTGCTCCCCTCTCTTTGGCATCAGGCTGGCAAATTATAGCACTTTGCCCTCCTCCACATAGGGATTACAGGACACTGGATTATTAGTCTCTCTGTCCAGTCAACCCAGGTGAACAGGGTCATTCTTTAAATATGGTTTGTTTGTCTTTTTGGCTTTTCCCGGTTAGGAATCGACACAGCGGAACTCCGGTCCGCTAATGATTGGCAGTAGATTTTTATAGTGCTGAGTTGTCAGCCTGACACCCAAACTTCAGCGAAGGCACACCCATTCACGCATATCTTTGGGAGGCCACTCGACCGCGGGGAGGACATGCAGACTCCACACAGAAGGCACTCCAGCCGAGAATCAAACAGGAGAACCTCTTGCTGTGAGGCAACAATGCTACCACTGTACCACCACGGCTTGTATCATTCTTTAAATATGGTAACTGGGAATAAAGGGTTCATCATTGCTAAGTACAAATGCATCTGAATGTGTAAGTGTGGGCAGATAAAATATATAAATAGTGAAAGTCAGTAATAATTTAGTACAAATCAGTTCAAAGGAGTGTCAATATATAATTAATTGATGATAATTTTATTGTTTTAAAAGTCAATGCAATTTGAAGAAATCATTGCTACAGTTCCATTGGTTAGTGTGCTGTTTTGTTTTCTGACAAGGTCAATTTCAAAGTAATGTAGACAGGCCTATCGATAAGCAAAATTATAACTCCTCAATCATTAAACGCATTCCAAACAATTGTAAAATACTGAAAAAGTAAAATGTTTTGCATTTAATGGGACAGCTTGCCATCTTATTTTCACTCTAGGCCATCTGTAAGAATTTACGCAAATATTTTAGAACTAGTCTCCATTATGGCCTGTTACTCCAACATAGCCCTAATACATTTAAACTGTTCCCTCAGAGGGCTTACTGCTGGTGCCTACTGATCTGGTGAACTGCTCTCCCAAGAATACCAATGTATAAGTAAATGTACATAGTGCATATATTGTTTATAACATACCTTACAGACCTCAGTGCCAACCATTTGCATCTCCTCTCCCTAACTCATGCCCTCACCAACTTCATTTCAGTCACATGCAGTGTGGCCTAACAACATTGACCTTTTGCTTTGAATATATCTATAAAAGCTCTAATTGTTTACACCAGCCTTGTTTGTACTTTTGGTGTTCAATCACCAGATATTTATACCTACATCTGTATTTTTTCCCTAATCATAATTGAAAGTCATTGTTTGATTCATAATATGTTTTATCTACTTTGTAAATACTTGACTTAAGATGCTGACGTAAAAAACATATATATTGAATTATTTCTAGTTTACTATGTAAATACTTGTTCTGCCTTGCTGTGTCTAAAACTGAGGTTGTAACGGAAACAAGTCTTTTCTGATAAGTCTGCTGCCTCAGTCAACAAGCATCATTGAATAGATAAATAAAATATTAAATAGATTTTCAAATCTCCCTGAAAGGTCTTGGTTGTGTAATTTGTAATAACTCAGTATTGTCTGCCATAACACAAAGAATTTTGGCCCTCCTCTTTAGAGCAGATAATGACGTGAATATTTTTGCAAACCTTCTGCTAGCTGTTAGAGGACTGACATGCGCGATCTCATTAACTGTATAGAAAGGGTCATACTAAGCAATCTACACTTCACTTTCATTTCTTTATATTTACTATTATCTGATGATGAGGTAGGTGGGCTAGTCTACTGACATTTTTCAGCTTTAACATAAGCTCTTAGAAATGACAAAAAATACAGTAAGTATATACAGTGGTGAGAATACTTACAGGAGAAAAGAGGCTATGAGAAGACACAGATAATACAGCAAGTACCTAAAATAACCTCAAATGTACACCAGACAAATGTGTTGTATTTACTTTGTTTGACTATACAAAAATAATTACTTAAATGAAAAAGATATATAATGTAGAGCTTTTTATATGGATTCATAGATTAATACTAGGCTAACTGCCCTTATGAGCCATTTTAAGCCTAGACAATTACTCTGTGTGAGAATCAAACACCGCACTTTGTATCTGTAAGGTAAGCACCTTAACCATTGTGCCAACTTCTCAACCCTGTATATATCATTCTTATTAGATGTTTCCAATAGCAGAAGATACACAGCAGAAAAAATATGAATCAAATAAATAAAATAAGCAACTAGACAACATCCATTATACAGTGTGTACATACATGTTAAATACAAATTGATACAGTTGAACAATATTCCAAAACTCTATATACATTTACATATGACCAAGACATTTGCTACCTTCCATAAATCTGTCTTTGTATATCCAGTGTTCAATTTACCTTATTCCTCTTAGTTTTATTCAGATTCAAATAAAAATGTATCACCGATACCCAACTTTTATCACTTTCAGTTTATGATAAAGTTCAATCCTTATCGGTTTCAGATACTCTACATGTAAACTCCCTGTTTTAGCTGTGTACACCATTCTCTTTTCCCCTTGCTATTACCATTTTTGGCATAAATACCAACAGCAATTGGGCAATCATCCATTCATTTCTTTTCATCCTACTGTGCTTGTCTCTATACCCTGTTCCAGTGTTTCCAACAAACAAGTTAAGAGTTTGACCAAATATTTTGTTTCAACCTAGTCACCTATCTCCATCTTTCTTGCCCCCTTCTATACTCTCAAAACATATGCAGGATCCCTGCTTTCTCTGATCTATATATCCAACATTTCACTTGTATAATTTCCATGTTCTGCATTATTTTATTTGATGCCTTGCAAAATGTAAAATCCTCATCTGTTAAGCTGGACCTAATGTGCAAGAAAAACAGTGCAAACATAAAACAATTTTAACCGGCATCCTTGAGACATGAACATTTACATTACACTTTATACAGACAGTACAGTAATTAATCAACCAGGTAACTAATCAAGCTGTTGAGGTCCCATCTGAATAAAATGACCTCCTTTAACAGTTCTCTTTCCAACCAGTTCCCATATATACCATCACACACATACCTTAAAAAGGTAAAGCCTAGTGCAACTGCCCCTGACAGTCTACCAGCTAAATATCTTAAAATAACATCTGATGCTATAGAATATCCATTTTCAATTTTGATAAATCAATACATATCTGAAAATAAAGTTATCTTACTATGGAAAAAATAATTTATTAATCCATTGCACAAGGATGGAATCAATGCAGATATTTCAAACTATAGACCAATTGCCATTGTATCTCCCCTATTAAAATATTTTTGAAAAATGTATCTGTGAAGATTGGGGAAGATGGGTGAAGGTTGCCAGCCTTGCCAGATAGAATTTTATAGATAATTCTATCATTTGTAAATATAAATGTAAAATACAGGCTTGCTTGTTAAATGAAAGAAAACACTGCAAAATGTGAACTTCAAGATTGTAGCAACATTGCCATCTGCTGTAAGGAAAACTAAGCCAAGCATTTCAAATGTTCTTTGAAATGAAAATTATGTTTTGTATGTCCAAAAGTTAGAATTTGGAGTCGATGAGTCTAGAATAAGCATCCTGCCTATTGTTTTAAGGCTAAAGTTAATGACCAGAATTTACATGTAGAATGTCCTGTATTGCTCTAAGTGTAAAAGAATGTAAATGCAGTTAACGTGTAACCTGAGAACTCCAGGAAGGGTGAAGAAGATGATGTAATGTTTAGCAGAACTGGAGTTTCAATTTAAACAGTGAGAACCAGAGATTGTTAAGCATTTTGATCTTGACTATCCAGCTCAGCACTGCCTATGCTCTTAAGTAAATTATTTTAGAAGTATGTTTTCTTGTAGAAATAGCTAGGACTATAAAGACTAGGCTAAGTATTTTTCTGTTATATCAGAACTTTCCTACAGAATTATTTTAAGTTTCTGTGTGATCTCTGAACTCTTGAGTAGCATTGTATTGTAGTTGTATTGTCTTGTGTTTTAATTATTTATTATTAAATATTTAAAAAAACTTTTACCTGTGGCTGGTTGGTGTAGAAATAAGCTAATCTCTAGAGTACATTGCATATTTATAGAGTTTATCGTACAAGGTCACTCTAATAAGCCTTAAGACTGTTTAGTCACATTATCAATTGCATAATAATATTGCACAGTAATAATTGGACACCCTTTTAGGGCCTTTGGATAGCTGATAATTATTAGCTGGTGGTGGCAGTAATTACTACTGTATAGTCTGGATAAAGGAACACAGCTGTTGAATCTGTGTCAGCCTTTCCCAGGAGTGTCTGTGAAGTTGTATAAATACTTATCTCAAAGTGTGGGTGTGTGTCAGCTACTTGGACAGGGACACGAAGCACTGGTTGGACAGAGAGGGTACTGCAGGTTAGCTTGCCAGCTAGGCTGATATCTGGACCCTATAGCTGTGCCAGTGGGGATTCTTATTGGGGACCAGGGGAACAAGGGAGCAACTAGCCCCAGACTGACTGTGATCTCTGTGTGCAGTTAAGGGAAATTGTACTTTATTGTGTGTATTTGTTATTCTTTCCTCTCTTATGAGACACCCTCCCTGGGGTTAGTGGTGAGGATTGAGGCTCCTTCATTGCTGGGCCAGGGTGCGGGCATCACATGTGGTTTGCAGTGGTGGGATACACTTCACATGTGTGGTGGCGGTGGATATCCACATCACATATTAATTAGTTGGCAAATACTAATTGGCTTATAGTGGTATGGATAGAGTGAATCCTGTAGCTTATGTACAGTGATCTCTGAAGGTGTTTTGTAATCTAAATCAGCCATGCAGTGAATACTCAGAGTTCAGATCACAATTGTTTTATTTCTTTTGTTAGCTTACTTAGTCAAGGTGAGCAGGCAGCATGTCAGCAGAGGAGTATGGAAAGCTGACAAGGAGCCAGCTGGTGGAGATGTGCCAGGCTAGGAGACTGGTGCATGGAAACCTGACTGCAGCCTTGGTTACAGCTGCATCAGAAAACAGCATCCAGGAGGACAAGCAGACTGGCAGTAGAGATACAATATCCTTGGAGAATGGACAGCTCAACCTTTCCTGCATTGGACTTAAAAATCCAACTGGAGCTAAAGAGACTTGAGTTGGAGGCCAGGTGTTTGGAGATAAAAGCTGAGGATAAAGAGCGTCAGTGGAAGCATGAGAGGGAAATGCTGACTCTTTGCCAGAGTCATGAAGGAAATGGGGAAAGGAGTAACTGGACCCCAGAAGCACATGTCAGTAAATTTCTTTGACAGTTTAAAAAGGGGTATATTTTTGATAGTTTCATTCATATGTTTGAGAGGGTATGCAAACAGTATACTGTTGACCAAAGGGTCAGGGTACGGTTTCTGACCCCCTTCCTCCATGGGAAAGCTGTAAATGCATTGGCAAAAATGTCTGACATTGCATGTTTTGATTATACTGTTGTGAAAAGTCACTTGTTAAAATGTTTTAAGCTAACACCTGAAATGTATAGGAAAAGGTTTTGTGAGCATAGACGCAAGGCAGATGAAAGTATGTGTGATATGTTGCTGAACTGAGCACTTATTTTCATAGCTGGGTGAGTGGATGTCAGGTAACCACTTTTGAAGGGCTGGCAGACCTTTTGGTGAGGGAACAACCCCTTAGCACTTTGCCTGAGGACATGAGGATCTGGTTAGCTGATAGACAATGCGCTACTTCAGATGAGTTGGGGAAGAAGGGAGACTAATACCTGGCAAGCAGGGTAGCCCTGCACAGGAAGGGGACCCCTAGTACTGCTCATGGGTCTAAAGGAACCCATGGTGGGCAGCACAGACTGCCCTAACAGAATCTGCTAGTAGCAGGGGAAGCCACTAGCCCAGGTACACGTCCAGGAGCTAGGGAAATGTTTTGAATGTAACCAGTGGGGCCTTGTGGCATACATGTGTTCACAGAGGCAAGGTGGGGAACAAAGGTGAGGGAGCCAGTAAGTGGGAAAGACAAAATGTCAATAGTAGGTTGTCTTGAGACAACAGGGGTACTGAACTACCATCCTGCAGATATCCTGATAGGGAAGGATTTGGATGAGGAAGTACCATGTACTTATGCAGTTACACGAGCTCAGGCTAGGAGACAAGCATGTGGATCTGGTAGCCTGGGGGAGACCCAGACAGACTGCATACTACAGCCAGGACTTATGAGGTGGTTACTTCAGGGAGGGAGCTACTTTGTAGCAGTGAGACTGAAAGTGAGCCACAGCTGCTTGTGGGTACTGATGTTCACTTGGACAGGGTAACTGCAAAGATAGAGGTGAGAAGTAGTATCCAGGTTGACAGTGAGGCACCACTGTTAGAGGATGCCAGACTTCCTGTGGGAAGGGGAGCTGGCAAGGGTTACAAGGAGAGAGTTGAGACAGGCTCACCTCTCAGACCCTACATTGCAAGGCCTGAGGCAGGTAGCTAGGGAGGCAACTGATTCTCAAGGAAAAGGGGAATCTGTATACTGAAACAAAGGGTTACTATACAAAAAGTAGACCCCTGAAGGAGGGCTAGAAGGTGAGAGAGTACAGCAGTTGGTAGTGCCTAGAGCCTACCATCTTGCACTTCTAGCCATAGCCCATGATAGTCCCTTTGCAGGGCATATGGGCATAAAACACTCAAAGAGGCATATTATGCAGAACTTCTATTGGCCTGGAATTTTCAGAGATGTAACAGGGTACTGCAGGACCTGTGAGCAGTGCCAAAAGCTAGGCAAGGCAGGAGACAAGGTGAGAGCTCCTGTGATGCCTTTGCCTGTGATTGAGGAGCCATTTCAGAGGGTAGCTATGGATATTGTGGGTCCTCTGAGTTTGCCAAGTTCCACAGGGACAAAGTATATCCTAGTGGTAGTGGATTATGCTGCACGATACCCTGAGACAGTGGCTTTGTCCTCCATTTTAGGCAGAAAAGGTGGCAAATGCTTTGTTAGAGATTTTCAGCAGGGTAGGTTTCCCAAAGGAAATACTGTCTGACAGAGGTGCCAATTTCATGTCAGACCTGCTGGCTTGTCTGTGGAAGTCCTGTGGGGTGAAGCACATGAAGACCACCCCCTACCATCCCCAGACTAATGGTCTTGTTGAGAGGTTAAACTCTACAATCAAGTCCATGCTATGGGCATTTGCAGATCAGTTTAAGAGGGAGTGGGACAGATATTTGCCCCATCTGTTGTTTTCTTACAGAGAGGTTCCCCAGGAATCCACAGATGTTTCCCCCTTTGAGTTGCTGTATGGGCATAGGGTGAGGGGACCTCTAGATTTAATTTGAGATGAGTGGGAAGGTGAGTGTGAACCTCACAAGGAGTCTGTTGTGGCATGCATCCTAAATCTCAGGACAAGATGCAGGGAACACATGGGCTTAGCCCAGAAGAACCTTGCAGAATCCCAACAACAGAAAAAAGGTGTGGTATGACAGGAATGCTCGAGCTAGAGAGTATGCTGTGGGGCAGCAGGTAATGGTTCTCATTCCTGTCAGACACAACAAACTGCAAGCAGCTTTGAAGGGACCCTACAAGGTGGTAAGAAAGGTAAGTGATGTTAACTACATGGTGGAACTGCTAGGCTGATGACAGGGGCATAAATTGTACCATGTTAACATGATGAAACCTTACCATGATGGGGAGGCCCTTGTGCTGAGCATTTGCAGTGGATTGCAGGAGGAGTCTGAGGGAAGTCTGAGGGAGATCTGGGGACTGATCTCCTCAGTGAGGCTCGGGCTGACACCTCAGTGGAAGGGGTAGCAATGTCCCAGCAGCTATCTCCTACCCAGGTTCGGGAAATATGCGCAGTGTTACAGGAATTTGGGGACATATTCACTGATAAACCAGGGTGCACCCACCTGGTGCAGCACCAGGTAGATACAGGACTCCAAAGGCCTATTAGGCAGGCCTCTTATATTATGCCTGAAAGAGTCAGACAGACTCTGAGGGAAGAGGTACAGGAGATGTTGGAACTAGGGATGATTCAAGAGTCCAACAGTCCCTGGGCTTCCCCAGTGGTGCTGGTACATATGTTCGTAGGTAAGTACTAGGCTATTGGCCCTAGGGCCTATATAAGCCTAGCCAAAAGGTACTATGGCTTTCGCCACCCAAGAAAATTATTTTCCTGTGCCACTGTTGAGCAGAGACACAGAAGTGATCCCCGGGGTGAATTTCCTATCTCCCATCCAATCATCAAGATTTTTCTTGAAGAGTGCTAATGAGGAGCTTTGTTTGATATAGATAGGTAGTTTGTTCCAGAGTATGGGAAGTCTCCGGGACAGGAATCTATCCTTCCATTATGTTCTGTTTATTGTGGTGATAAGGTTTAGGCCCCTAGAGCATGTAGCTGGTAAGGATTGGGATTTCTTTAAGTGGAGCAAGTCCAAAAGCTCTGGGTTTGACATAGCTTTGTGTGATAGGCAGAGATCATCTCTGAGTATGCGATATGCAACGGAGTAAAGCTGCAGTTTTTTGTGACGGTCTGCGTAGGGCATCTGTTTGAGGCTGGTAATTCTCTTTGTGAGGTATTTCTGCGGCCTTTCCAGTTGTTGTAGATGTCTTGTGAGGTACATACCAAAAGAGGCATTGCACTCTATAATGGGTCTAATGAATGACGAGTAGAGGGGAACAATGACCTCCTTTTTCCTGGATGAGAAACCTTTTGTGATGAGGTGTGCCATGTAGAAGGATTTCCTGACTACTGTGGCGATGTGATTATCAAAGGAGAGACTACTGTCCACCTGTGTCCTAAGGTATCTTATCACACTTTTGGTGTTAAGTAGACTACCACCTATGTGGTAGTTCATGGGTACAGAGTTTTTATCAAAAGGGATGACAATGTACTTTTTGGCATTGAGCTTGTGGCCATGGCTTTAACACCAGGCATCTGTCTCAGTGAGGCACTTTTGTAGGATGTCCACATCTTTTGGAGTTTTGATTTTGGCTCCTAGTTTGCAGTCATCTGCGAACTTTGTTAGCTAAAGACCTTCTGTGTTAGCCTGTACTTCAGACAAGTAGATACCAAACAGGAGAGGACCCAGGACTGAACCCTGTGCTACTCCACTTGTCACTGGTCTGAAGTTGGATTTGGATTCTGCTACTTTCACAGTGTGGGTTCTGTCAGTGAGCCATTTGGCAACCCATCTTGTGACATAGGGATTTATATCTAGTTTAGTGAGTTTATCTATAATTCCAGAGTGGGGGGTGGTGTTGAAAGCCTTGGCAAGATCTAGATAGACTGTGTGAACCATCTTACCCTCATCTACGGCTTCGGTGACTGCTTCAAAGAAGTCTATCAGATTTAGGAGACAGGAGCTGCCTTTTACAAACCCGAAATGGGTGGGGTCCTGAGATTGGAGATTACCAATGTCATTGTTTATAAGTTTCATGATGATACATTCCATGATGATACATTCCATAGCCTTGCAGATCAGGCTCATCAGGCTAATGGGGCAGTAGTATCCAAGGTCTTTGGTAGCTCCCCCTTTGTGGAGTGGGATAACCGTTACTGTGCGCCATTGAGTGGGCACATAGCCTGAGGTGTGGCTATGACTGAACATGGTGCTTTATGTGGGGTGCCAGTTCATTCTGTAGTTCATGTAGAACACAGCCTGGGATGTTGTCAGGTCCCATGGATGCTGTGTTCTTGGCTTTGGAGAGTGTTTTTTACCTGCGCAGCCATGATTACAGGAACTTTGCATTCTTCCAGTATAGAGATGGGCCCTTTAGGGGATGAGAGGGGGGTAAAGTTAGCACTGAACCAATCTGTCAGGATGTTGGCAATATCAGTTGGTTCTGTATATTTAGTGCCATTGTGCTGTAACTTAGAGCAGATCTGAGTGTTGCCATTGAGATTCTTGACATAGCTATAGAATGCTTTGTGGCTGTTTTTAGAGTCAGTGGCGATTTTTTTTTCGTAACTAGCTTTGGAGGATTTTCTGAAGGATCTCAGCTTCTTACTGAGGCTGACCAAGGAGTTTCTCCAATCATGGGATTTTACTCTTTTTTGCAATGGTTTGTTTCTTCTGTTGTAGAGTTTGTTTATGGCAGAGGACCATCAGATTTGTTTCCTTTTTTTGGAGGATAGCATCTTGGTTCTGTTAGGGATTGTACAATCCATGCACTCATGTAAGTGCTAATAAAGTGCATTTGTGTAGGATTCAGCAGTCATACCTCTATTGTCCATCAGCATGGGTGTCGTGAAGTTTGCAACTTCTGTCTTAAGAAGTGTAAAGTTGGCTTTGGAGAATTTTTTTACGGTGGTTTCCCTAATGGGGGGTGGGGGATGTGGATGTCTATGGTAATTAGCTTGTGGTCGGATCTGACCAATGAGGAATTGTCCTCTGGTATGGAGCACCAGTTGCCCATGTTGGTAATAACCAGGTCTAGGATATTGCTGCCCCTGGTGGTGGTGTGGATAAGTTGATCTAAGGCATTGGAATTTATGAATGCCAGAAAACTTCGAGCACAAGAGTTGGTACATGAGCAGTTTTCCCAGTTAATGGTGGGGTGGTTGAAATCACCCATTATTAGGGTGTTACGTTGTACCCTAATATTTTCCAGTGTACCAAGAAATGAGGAGTGGGAATCCTGGGGCATGGTGGGGGAACTGTAGCAAGCTACAATTTGGATTGCGGTCTAGCTCAGAGTTAGTTGCACTTGGATAATCTCAGATGCATTATGCTGAGCAACAAGCCTGGAGTTGTGGATATCCTTAATGAATATGGACACACCTCTGCCTTTAGTGTTTCGTTCCAGGTTAGGTGGCCAAAAGGTGCAGTATGAGTTATAGCCTGGTAATGCAGGAGTACTGCCGGGAGCCTTGAACCAGGTCACTGTCACTGCACAGATGTTGATGTTCTCCATTGTAAGGAGTGCATGTAATCCAGACTGGCTAACACAGCGGGCCCTCCCAAAGCTTCTTTAAGCTTCTGGAATGCCTGCTCACATGGTGCCAAAGAAGGATTGCAGCACCAGGTTCTGTGTGGACTGCAGGAAATTAAATACTCATACAGAGTCAGATGCTTACCCAATGCCTAGGACAGACGAGGCCCTAGAGCAGCTTGGTGGGGCTAAGTATCTTACAACCACTGATCTAACCAAGGGTTACTGGCAGGTGCCCTTGACTCCCAGTGCTAGAGACAAGTCAGCCTTTGTGACTCCTTTTGGCTTGTATATGTTCACAAAGATGCCCTTTGGGATGAAGAATGCCCCAGTGACTTTCCAGAGGCTAGTAGATAATATCCTAACAGGAGCAGAAGGGGTTGCCCTTGCTTACCTAGATGATATTGCCATCTACAACCATTCCTGGCAAGAGCACCTTCAGCATGTTAGGGAGATGCTGGGCAGTCTACAGAGTGCATGGTTGACCATTAAGCCAAGCAAATGGCAAGTGGGTATGGCAGAGGTCTCCTACCTAGGACATACAGTGGAGAGTGGAAAGATAAGGTCAGAACCTGCCAAAGTGGAAACCATTCAGGCATGGCCTGCACCTGTTACTAAAAATCAGGTGAGGGCATTCTTAGAGACAGCAGGGTACTACAGAAAGCTCGTCCTTAGGTATAGTACCATAGCTACTCCCCTCACAGACCTGACAAGGAAGAACAGGCCAGATAAGGTAGTGTGGACCCCAGCATGTGAGCAGGCATTCCAGAAGCTTAAAGAAGCTTTGGGAGGACCCCCTGTGTTAGCCAGTCTGGATTATAGCAAAGAATTTGTTGTGCAAGTGGATGCTTCGAACTATGGGGTGGGGGCTGTACTTACCCAGATTTCTTCAGAGGGGGAAGAGCAACCAGTGGTTTATCTCAGTCGTAGGCTCCAACCAAGGGAGGAATGCTATACAGCTGTAGAAAAGGAATGTCTAGCCATAGTGTGGGCACTGCAGAAACTTCAGCCTTATCTGTATGGAAGGAAATTCAGTGTTAAGACAGATCACAACCCTCTAACATGGTTAAACAGAGACAGTCAGTAAAAGGCCAAGTTGCTAAGATGGAGCCTGGGGTTGCAAGAATATGATATGTCAGTGCAGCACCGCAGTGGGAGTAGCAATGCCAACACAGATGGGCTCTCAAGACAGGGAATGGGGTGAGGTACAATCAGATAGACCTAACCCTCTCAAGCGGCGTTTATCAAGGGTCACTTGAAAAACTAGCTTGAGTTCTTCGGGGAGGGGGGTGAGATGTGAAGATTGGGGAAGATGGGTGAAGGCTGCCAGCCTAGCCAGGTAGAATTTTATAGATAATTCTATAATTTGTAAATATTAATGTAAAATACAGGCTTGCTTGTTAAATGAAAGAAAACACTATAAAATGTGAATTTCAAGATTGTAGCAACATTGCCATCTGCTGTAAGGAAAACTAAGCCAAGCATTTCAAATGTTCTTTGAAATTAAAATTATGTTTTGTGTGTCCTTTGAAGTTGAATTTGGAGTCGATGAGTCTGGGGTAAGCATCTTGCCTATTGTTTTAAGGCTAAAGTTAATAACCAGAATTTACATATGGAATGTCCTTTATTGCTCTAAGTGTAAAATAATGTAAATATAGTTAATGTGTAGACTGGGCACTCCAGGAAGGGTGAAAAAGAGTATGTAATGCTTAGCATAACTGGAGTTTCATTTTAAACAGTGCGAACCAGAGATTATTAAGCATTCTGATCTTCACTATCCAGCTCAGCACTGCCTATGCTCTTAAGTAAGTTATTTTAGAAGTATGTTTTCTTGTAGAAATAGCTAGGACTATAAAGACTAGGCTAAGTGTTTTTCTGTTATATCAGAACTTTCCTACAGTATTATTTTAAGTTTCTGTGTGATCTCTGAACTCTTGAGTAGCATTGTATTGTAGTAGTATTGTCTTGTGTTTTAATTATTTATTGTTAAATATTTTGAAAACCTTTTACCTGTGGCTGGTTTGAGTAGAGATAAGCTAAGCTCTAGAGTACATTGTATATTTATAGAGTTTATTGTACAAGGTCACTCTAATAAGCCTTAAGACTGTTTAGTCACATTATCAATTGGATAATAATATTGCACAGTAATAATTGGACACCCTTTTAAGGGCCTTAGGGTAACTGATAATTATTAGCTGGTGGTTGGCAGTAATTACTACTGTATAGTCTGGGTAAAGGAACACAGGTGGAGAATCTGTGTCAGCCTTTCCCAGGAGTGTCTGTGAAGTTGTATAAATACTTATCTCAAACTGTGGGTGTGTGTCAGCTACTTGGGCAGGGACATGAAGCACTGGTTGGACAGAGAGGGTACTAGAGGTTAGCTTGCCAGCTAGGCTGAGATTTGGACCCTATAGCTGTGCCAGTGGGGAGTCTTACTGGGGACCCATGGAGCAAGGGAGAAACCAGCCCCAGACCGACTGTGATCTCTGTGTGCACTTAAGGGAAATTGTACTTTACTGTGTGTATTTGTTATCCTTTCCTCTTATCTGACATGCCCTCTCTGGTGTTAGTGTTGAGTATTGAGGCTCCTTCATTGATGGGCTAGGGTGCGGGTATCCCAGTATCCACACAAAACATCTCAACTAGCTAATAAGCCAGTGTGCCGAACAGTCACAGCCGTTAAGGCTAAACAACACACCTGATACACTTGTAATAGGTGACTCTATCGTCAGGCACACTGACGTTCCACTCACCAAGCTGAACAAAGGCAAGGTCATGGTGAGCAGCCTGTCAGGCGCTAGGATCTGCCACATAACACAAGCACTCAGGTCACTCCAAGACAAGTACAAATATGACTCAGTCATTGTCCATGCTGGTGTGAATGACCTGTGATGTACCTCCCTGGACTACATGAAAAGAGACATAGAGGAGCTCTCTGAGCATGTAGCCCAGGCCGGTATGACCCTGACCTTGAGTAGCATCTTACCCTCACCAAGAATGATGCCACAATATGAAGACAAGATGATCAATTTCAACAATTGGCTTAAGTACTGGTGTCATTCAAAGGGGATCCAATGCCTGTCAGCCTGGGATGATATGCTCGACAAGCCACTATGCTTTGCTAGGGATAGCTTGCACCTGTCACCCCTGGGCTTTCAGATATTGGCAAAGGCTCTTGCTACCCCCATAGTGCCTTTTTTAGGCAAGGCTCAAAAGACAAACCCACCTCCATAGGTATCACAAGGGATAAGAAACTAAGAGTAATGCTACTCAATGCCAGAAGTCTAAACCTCAAGATGCACGCACTCGAAACTCTCCTTAGCATGGAGAACATCGATATCTGTGCAGTAACAGAAACCTGGTTCAGGGCTCCCGAGAGCACCCCAGCACTACCAGGTTATACCTTATACCATGCTTTTCCGCCCCAAAACTTGGACCGAACCACAAAAAGAGGAGGAGTATCAATATTCATCAAAGATACCCACACCTCCAGGTTGGTGGCAAAGCACGAAGCATCAGAGACTATCCATGTGCAACTAACAGTGGGTAAAACTGCCTTTCAGTTTATAGCCTGCTACAGACCACCCTCCCAAACCCAGGAACCCCACTCGGCCTTCCTGAGAACACTGGAAAATATGAAGGTCTCTCCAAACACCATTATATTGGGCGACTTCAACTACCCAAACATAGACTGGGAGTATTACTCTAGCTCCAACACCCTAGCCCAAAGGTTCCTAAAATTCATAAACTCAAATGCTATGGAACAACTTGTTACAACTCCCACAAGAGGGGAAAACATACTGGACCTGATCATCACCAACATGGGTACTCTATGCTCCAGACCAAAAGTGTATCCCTCACTGGTAAGATCAGATCATAAACTGATCTCACTGGATATTCACACTCCGACCCCACCCCCTGCCCAGAAAACCACAGTGAAAAACGTCTCTAAAGCAAATTTCACACTCCTCAAAACCGAGGTGGAATCCTTCAAAGCCCCCAGGCCTGTGGAAAATTTGGCCCAGACCGCAGAATCCTTTATAAATGCATTCTATGAACACCTTCAGGAATGCATGGATCATGCAATCCCAAATAAAACCAAGACCCAATCCTCCAAAGGCAGACGTCCTGTCTGGTGGACCCCAGCCATGAACAAACGATACAATAGAAGGGGGAAGCTACTACATGATAGAGCAAAATCCCAAAAAGGGAAGGCATCTCTGATCAGTATTAGCAAAAAAACTAAGGGCACTCATAAAATCGTCTAAGGCCAGCTTTGAGAGAAAAACTGCACAGGACACTTAGGATAATTACAAGGCTTTCTTTAGTTATGCTAGAAACCTGGGTGGGAATTCCCAGATATGCTCAGAATTAGTCCAAAATGACAAAAAATACACCGAACCCACAGACATTGCCAGCATCCTAGCTGACAGGTTCAGTGCAAACTTCTCCCCCCCCCACCAAAAGGGCAAATATCTATCCCAGCAGAGTGCTGCCCCCCTGACATCTCAGATGCTCAGGTAAGAGCTGCCCGCTCCAAAGCAAAAAACACAGCATCAATGGGACCAGACAGTGTCCTGGGCTGCGTCCTATATGAACTCCAAGAAGAGCTAAACCCAAACATAAAACTACTGTTCAATCTCAGCCTTACTACAGGATATGTACCCAAAGAGTGGCGTACAGCATCAGTGGTCCCTTTCCACAAAGGTGGTGCCTCAACGGACCCTGGAAACTATCGCCCCATAAGCCTGACTAGCTTGGTCTGCAAAGCTATGGAAAGGATCATCATGGACCTCATAAATAAAGATATTGGGGACCTACAGACACTGGATCCTACCCAGTTCGGCTTTGTTAAGGGCAGATCCTGCCTCTTAAAACTGGTCGACTTCTTTGAAACAGTTACCAAGGCCATTGACGAAGGGAAGGTGGTCCACACAGCCTACCTGGACCTCGCAAAAGCCTTCGATACAATACCCCACTCGGGCATTATAGATAAGCTCACCAGCTTAAATATAAACCCCTATGTCACTAGATGGGTTGCAAACTGGCTCAAGGACAGAACCCACATGGTTAGAATTGCTGGAGCCATGTCAGACTCCAAACCAGTTACAAGTGGCATCCCACAAGGCTCAGTCCTGGGACCTCTCTTGTTCGATATATATTTCTCGGAGGTACAGGCCAACACAGAAGGACTGTGGCTGGCCAAGTTCGCAGATGACTGCAAACTGGGCGCCATAATTGACTCTCCAGCCGACACAAGCATCCTCCAAAAGGGCCTCATACAAACAGACAACTGGTGCCAGAGCCATGGCCTCAAGCTAAACGCCACAAAGTGTATAGTCATCCCCTTTGGCAAAAACAAAATGTCCACAAATTACCACATAGGTGGTAATCCATTAAGTACAGAAGAAGTAATTAGGGACCTGGGGACCCAAGTTGATAGCAATCTCTCATTTGACAGCCACGTGGCCAAAGTGGTTAGAAAAACATTTTATATAGCCCGCCTAATCATGAAGGGATTCACATCTAGATTAGGGGAGGCCATCGTGCCTCTTTACTCATCCCTCATCAGGCCCATAATTGAGTACAATGCCCCTTTTGGGATGTACCTTACCAAATACCTTCAGCAACTGGAAAGACCCCAAAAGTACCTCACCAAGAGGATCAAAGGGCTCAGATAGATGCCATATGCTGCCATGTTAAAGAAACTCCAGCTCTACTCAGTGGCATACCGCCTGCTCAGAGGCGACCTGTGCCTGACATATAAAGCCATGTCCAACCCAGAATTAAGGGACATGCTGCACTTCAAAAAATCCAAATCCCATTGAGCTACACGCTCGAGAGACTTGAACCTCAGCACTGAAATAAATAGGACATGCTGGAGGGACAGATTCATAACCCAGAGGCTCCCTTCACTCTGGAATAAAATCCCAGTCCAGGTTAGGCAGAGTCCCTCATTGACTCTCTTCAAGAGGAATCTTGATGAGTGGATGGAAGACCATAGGTTTACCCCGGGTATCACTTCTGTGTCACTGTTAGACAGAAGCACAGTATACTAACCTCGAAAAAGGGCATAGCAAAATGAATTTAAAATGGGTGGCGAAAGCCAAACATACTCTGGCTAGGCTTATAAATGCCCTAGGGCAGATAGCCTAGTATGAACCTATGAACCTATGAATAGAAAACCAGTATCTGTCTTAAACCCAACACAGATTCTGTCTCTTACCAGTAAGTATTGGTGCCGCGCAAGAATCTATATAGGCCCCATACTTTTCAACATATTCATCAATGACCACTACACAACTACAAAAATGCTACTCTTGTTCAGTATGCTGATGCCTCAGCCCTAATCAACTCTGCCAAATGTCTCTCTCTAAACTCTTAATACCTTACCAAATAAATCTTCTTGTCAATGGATACATGGCTAAATTATTCACAGCTACATCTGGGCCCTAAAAAAACTAAATTACTGCTCTTCAGCCCAAAACACATCTGTAGCAGACTAACACTACTCACTATCATCTCTGCCAAGAATCAATCAGAGGAGGTGAGAAAGGATTGGGAAGAGAGGCTGGATAAGCAATTCACAAAGAAGCAATGGGGGATATATGTATGTCTTACAAATATGCAACAAAATCTAGAAGATTTAGGGTTTTTGCTTGGAAATGTTTACATTGGTATTTTTATACCCCAAGTAGATTCCAGGGAATTTTCCCTTAGGTAAATAGCAAATATTTAAGGTATGATGGTGAAGAAAGAGATCATCAGGAACATATTTTCCTGGAGTGTAATGAGTTGGCAGAGTTTAAAGATTCCCTGCAGACTAGGAGATACTGGGTGAGCAAATTGATGTATCTAGGGAAATGATTGTTCTGAGCTATGATGCAGAATCAGAATTGCCTAGACATAGTAAAGTCTTGTTGAGTCTAATTATGGTGGCTGCCAAAAAAGCACTTACTACAAAATGCAAATCAAAGTCTAAACCAACTGTACTACAAGTCGTGAATATAGTAACAGAGATAAAACAACTGGAACTGGGACCTTTAGAAAAGGGTAGGAGGAAATTACATTAAAAAAATGGGAATTGAGGGAACAATGCATACAGGGGAAGAATGAGGTTTAAAAGAAGACAGTCTTTGAATGAGCTATATAATGTTTGACTGACAATGATTGAATAGATTATAAGTAATGTATAATGTTTGCAACTAAAATTATATCAATATGGTTTGTGACATATAATGCTTGCAACTAAGATTATGTCAATATAGTTTGTTTTCATTTATATAAATGCATGATTGCCTATGACATAAGTAATAATTTAATAATGATATTTCTTGTTTAATAAAAGAAAAAAAAGAACACTGACAGAGTAAGTAAACCACAGAAAATTACTTGTTTAAATCCTCGACAAGCAGTTGAAATTCAATCACTACGCATCACATGTGATTAAAAAAAACTCTTCAAAAACTTGGTGCATAATACAGACATAGTCATAAGACATGTAGCCTCAACTTTCTTACTCTCATCTCTTCTCTGGGCCTCACTCTTCACAAACCTTCAAGTCTCACAACTCTCCAAACTTCAGCAATGTTATAATAAAATAAACAAATTTGCAGTAAACTATAACAATAGAACACACCAGTCCTTAGCCCTCAAAGAATTAAACTAGTTAAGCCTCCCACATAATCTAGCTCCTTCTCAGCTAACTACAATACACAGACTTTTCTATACACCAGAAAATTGGTCAGCCCTCAACAACTTAATAGAAGACTCTTGCCCCAATTGAAAATGTATGCTCAAGAGAAAACTCACTAATCACTGTAAGCAAATCATCTAATACTGAAGGTGGTGCCCTATATTCAAATAGTGTGGCTAAAGCAGAGAACCGCATACCACTACCAATGAAATTCATTCAGAATGGAAATTCTTTTAAAATACAACTAAGACTTCACCTGTCAGATCAATGGATCAGCTCCTGTACATCTCCACGATAAATGCTATTGTTATCTGCAGCCTGCCATATTGTCAAACTATTTCTCTTCATTCAGAATCCTATACCCCACAAACAGTCGTCATCAATACCTAAATAGTTTAACTAGCATCTCCCAGCTGTATAAATTGTTTTGTGACACTGACCAAAAACACCTCTATATGCCTAATACAAACCTTATGATAGCTATACATATATGTATATATGTATAATCATCTCTGAGCCTTGTTTATGCTCCAACTTGTAACTGCAAAATTACCATTTTCTGCCCCATCTATTTCCTTCCCTGACCTACATTTGCTTGAATTTCTAAGTACTAATCACATAATCTATTATCTCTCTGAAAAAAATCACTAATACACATCTTGAAATGCTTAGTGTTCAACATCTACTAATGTGTACTTTTTATAGTGGAATAGATGCATTTATTTTCATACAAATGTAATCTAATTAGTAAAAAATGTATGTGTAATTGTTAATGTAAATAACTTAATGTCTATGTATATTACTAAATATTTGCATAAAGATGTTCATAATATGTTGGAGCATTTCTCACTGGGCCTGCAATGAAAAGGGCTTTTTGACTAAACCCAGTTGAACAAACTCAGTAAACAAAAGCAAAATAAAAATAAATTAATAAAAACATTCTTCAGTTTGGTTCTAAATAATTTCAATGATTCTAATTTCTTTATATCTGGAGGAATGTGGTTCCATATTTAGGACCTTGCTTTAATCAAGGCTGTCACAACAATGTTTGATTTGTATTTAGTTAAGTCAGTCTTCATAAGCATTCAGTACAGATAGCACATTACCAGTTAAATACATAAAAAAGAGATACTTACACTTTTAGTAACTAGACTAAACCATACTGTTAACTTTAGGTGTTGTCAAATGCATGTTGTATATGGCCTAAAATTTTAACAATCTATTTCATAAGGCACAAGTGAGCAAACCAGCATGGCCTATCCACCAACTAGGTAATCAGGCAACTTCTGAACCACTGAAAATCTATTTTACATTTCCACACTCAAAGCAACTACACATCCCAACATTCTGTTGTTCAGTAATGTGTCTATATACATAGCTTTTGCAGAACCCACCATTAAGGTCTGCACTATGCACCCTGCTGCTCAGGTAAATTTGCAATATCACTGACAGCATACCCAAAGTATGAGGAAGATTATGGTTCACAGTGAATGTGTGGCTTGTACCATTATGAACTTTTGTTTTCCTCTGCTTTGGAACAGACTTCCCAGGGACATAAAACAAAGATCATCCCTATCCATATTCAAGTGCAATTTGGATCAATGGATGGGAAACAGAAAATGTACCCCAGGATTGACACCTGTACTACTAATGGACAGAGGTAGGTCCTAAATGCTTTATCCCATTCATGAGTGCACTCAGATAATCTATGACATCATCCTAGTTAGTCTCATTAGTGGTAATATATAGTTATTGAACATGGAATGGGCAAGGCCAATCTCTAACCAAAGGGGATAGGTTAATTCAAACACATAAAGGGAAATTTGCTAGGCTTAAAATGGCCCAAAAGAGCAGATAGTCTAGTACTTACCTATGAACCTAGAAACCTATGGAAGGTATGTATCCTACAAAGCCTTACTGATGCTGATAATAACATCATTAGGTTATGCAGAAATGTATAAATTACACCAGCTTGAAACCGCTCTCCTCCAGTACAGTATTATCCCTTGCTCTGGGATACAGTATTTCTGACACACCATCTTCCCAGGGTCATATTAAATTGATAGATTATACTCTGAAACGGTATTATTGTAAGTATTTCTAAAGGTGCATTGAAGATAGTATGATATGAAAACTATTATCTCCCTCTTTTCACCAACCACATTGCATGCCCAGCTATTACCACAAAATGAAGAGGGGGCATCCTTCTTATAGTTTCACATTTTTAAGATGTCTGACATCTACCCAGCTGTTAAGCAATGGTCACCCAAGTCATTTCACTAAAACAGCTTTTGGTTTCCTTTCATTTTTGGGGGGGAATAATGTTTCCCCTGTCCTATACATGCATTGTTCATAGGTTCATAGGTAGGTACTAGGCTATCTGCCCAAAGGCATTTATAAGCCTAGCCGGAATGTGTTGGCTTTGTCGCCCCCTTAGATTAGTTACCTGTGCCTCTGTCCAGCAGAGCCACTGAAGTGATCCCAGGGGTAAACTTCCTGTTTCCCATCCACTCGTCAAGGTTTCTCTTGAAGAGTGTTAGTGAGGAGCTCTGCTTAATGTAGATTGGAATATTGTTCCAGAGCATGAGAAGTCTCTGGGACAGGAATCTTTCCCTCCAGCACATCCTATTTATTGCTGTGGTGAGGTTTAGATCCCTAGAGCATGTGGCTCGAGGGGATATGGTTTTCTTTAGGTGGAGCATGTCTATCAGTTCTGGGTCGGACATGGTCTTGTATGTCAGGCAGAGATCACCTCTGAGTAGGCGGTATGCAACCGAGTACAGCTGGAGTTTCTTCAGTGGAGCTGCATAGGGCATCTGCTTGAGGCCAGTGATCCTCTTGGTGAGGTACATCTGTGGTCTTTCCAGCTGTTGCAGGCATCTTGTAAGGTACATCCCAAATGGGGTGTTGTACTCTATGATGGGTGTAATGAGTGATGCGTAGAGGGGCACAATGACCTCTTTTGATCTGGATGCAAACCCTTTTGTGATTATGTGGGCCACCTGGAAGGATTTGCTAACCACTTTGGCAATGTGATTATCAAAGGAGAGATTACTATCTCTTTGGGTCCCCAGATCCCTTATTTCATATTCCATATTTAGGGGGCTACCACCTATGTGGTAATTTGTGGGTACTTTGTTTTTTTCCAAAGGGGATGACTATGCACTTTTTGGAATTTAGCTTGAGGCGATGGTTTTGACACCAGCTATCTGTCTCGGTGAGACCCTTTTGGAAGATGTCTGTGTCAGCTGGAGAGTCAATTATAGCCCCAGTTTGCAGATGTCTGTGAACTTGGTCAACCATAGTCCTCCTGTGCTTGCGTGTACTGCTGAGAAGTATATGCCAAACAGGAGGGGTCAGACTGAGCCCTGCGGAATGCCACTTTTAACCGGTTTAGAGTCAGACCTAGCTTCCACAACTCTTATAATGTGGGTTCTGTCTGTGAGCCAGTTGGCAACCCATCTCATGATGTAGGGGTTTATGTTCAGGCTGGTGAGCTTGTCTATAATACCAGAATGGGGAATGGTGTTGAAGGCCTTAGTCAGGTCAAGGTAGGCTGTGTGTACCACCTTTCCCTCATCTATAGCCTTGGTAACTGTCTCAAAGAAGTCCACCAAGTTTAGGAGGCATGATCTGCCCTTAACAAAGCCGAACTGGGTAGGCTCCAGTGTTTGGAGGTTCCCAGTGTCTCTGTTAATGAGATCCATGATGATGTACTCCATAGCCTTGCAGACCAAGCTAGTCAGGCTTATAGACCGATAGTTCCCGGGGTCTGTTGTGGCTCCACCTTTGTTGAGCGGAATAACCGTTGCTATGCACCACTCTATGGGCATGTAGCCTGTGGAGAGGCTGAGTTTGAGCAGTGTGTTTAGGTGAGGGGTTAGTTCATCTTTGAGCTCATGTAGGACACAGCCTGGGACACCATCCGGTCCCATTAATGCTGTGTTTTTGGCTTTGGAGAGGGCTGTTTTAATCTGAGTGTCTGTGATTTCAGGAGCACTGCATTCTTCTGGTATGGTTATGGGCCCTTTTGGGGGTGAGAGGGGGGTGAAGTTTGCACTTAACCTGTCTGCCAGGATGTTGGCGATATCAGCCGGTTCAGTAGTTTATGCCATTCTGCACTAACTCCGAGCAGATCTGGGAATTGCCACCTAGATTCTTGACATAGCTAAAGAATACCTTGTGGTTATCTTTGGAGTCCTTGGCAATTATTCTTTCAAAGCTAGTCTTGGAGGATTTTATGAGGGATCGTAGTTTCTTGCTGATACTGATCAGGGATGTCTTCCCCTCTTGGGATTTTACTCTTTTCTGTACTAGTTTCCTCCTTCTATTGTACAGCTTGTTTATGACAGGGGTCCACCAGACTGGTTTCCTTTTTTTGGAGGAGAGACTCTTGGCTTTGTTTGGGATAGCATGATCCACGCATTCTTGTAGGTGCCCTGTAGAGTGCATTAGTAAAGGATTTTGTAGCTTGGGTAGCGTTATCCTTTAGCATGGGGGGTTTGAAACTTTCTACCTCAGTCTTAAGTAACGTGAAGTTTGCTTTTGAAAAGTTTTTCATGGTGGTTTCTTTGACCGGGGGTGGGGGCAGAATGTGGATATCCAGAGTGATTAGTTTATGATCAGATCTAACCAGTGACGGGTTGACCTCTAGTGTGGAACACCAGTCGCCCATGTTGGTGATGACCAGGTTCAATATGTTGTCACCTCTGGTGGGGGTGTTGACCAGTTGATCCAGAACATTTGAGTTTAGAAATTCTAGGAAATGTTGGGCAAGGGAGTTAGTACTTGAGTAGTTCTCCCAGTTAATGTTTGGGTAATTGAAATCACCCAATATCAGGGTGTTTGGTAGGACCTTTATGTTTCCCAGTGTTTCTAGAAATGCAGAATGGGAGTACTGGGACATGGTGGGTGATCTGTAGCAAGTTACAATTTGAATTGTAGTTCTGCCCATTGTTAGTTGTATGTGCATGATCTCCAAAACATGGTGCTGGCCACTAACCTGGAGGTGTGGGTATCCTTGATGAATATGGATACGCCTCCGCCTTTTGTATTTCGGACAGGGTTTTGTGGCTGAAATATATGGTATGAGTTGTAGCCTGGTAGTGCTGGGGTGCCCTCTGGATCCTTAAACTAGGTTTATGTTACTGCACATATATTGATTTTCTCCATACTGAGGAGTGCCTCGAGTGTGTGCATTTTGAGGTTTAGACTTCTGGCACTGAGTAGCATTACCCTTAGTTTTTTGTTACTTGTGCTATTTACAGTTGTGGGTTTATCTTTTGAGCCTTGCCTAAAACAGGCACTGTGGGGGTGGCACGAGCTTTGGCCAGTATTCGAAAGCCTAAGGGTGACAGGTGCAAGCCATTTCTAGCGAAGCAGCGTGGCTTGTCGAGCATGTCATCACAGGCTGACAGACACTGGATCCCCTTTGAATGACACCAGAAGATTAGCCAATTGTTGAAATTGATAATTTTTTCTTTATACCGTAGTATCATTCTTGGTGAGGGCAGGATGCTACTCAGGGTCAGGGTCATACTGGCCTGAGCTACCTGATCAGAGAGCTCTTCCATGTCTCTTTTCATGTAGTCCAGGGAGGTTTGGCTCAGGTCATTCACACCAACATGGACAAATATAGAGTCGTATTTGTACTTGTTCTGGAGTGACCTGAGTGCTTGTGTTATGTGGTGGATCCTGGCACCTGACAGGAAGCTAACAGTAACCTTCTCCTTGTTCAACCTAGTGAGTGGGATGTCAGTGTGCCTGACTATAGAGTCGCCTATTACTAGTGTGTTGGGTATGTTATTTTGCCTTAAGGGCTGATTGCATGGTACACTGATTTTGTGAAGTATGTGTTTCATGGCTTGTGTTGGGGGGTGGAGGTTGCGTGGATGTCTGTTTTGGAGGTCTCTGTTGCTTTTGCAGATTTTTATTTAGAGCGTCCGAGTATGTTTTTGTGTATTTATGTGTGTTTTTTTACCGATGCTGGTTTCATAGGTCTATCTGAGACTGGTGGTTTGTTGCAAGTAGTTCCCTTCTCCTCCTGACTGTCTGGTTCAGTCTTGGGTTGAGAGATCTTAGCCTCCAGTTTGGCTGCATAATTGCATCTCTCCCATGTATTAGTGTTTGGTGGTAGGAGGAGAGGGTTGCCTGTGTACATGAGGCAGTTGTAACATTGCCTCAAAATGCCCAGGTTCACCAGTTGGACTGGAGAGTACACCTGAAACTGACCTTTGGACATGCCTGGATAGGTACAGGGAGCTGTTTTACTGATTGGCTGGTAAGGCCGAATAGAGAGCCTTGTCCTTCTCTGCAGTATATGGGGGGGGGGGGTTCTAGTGCTAAGATTTATTAGTGCTTGCTATGAGTTTTGAGCAAGTGCCAGGCTGAGAAGTGAATGGTTTGAGTGCTTAAGTTGAAAGTTTGTCTATTTCCAAGGGAAAAATTGAAGAGTAGACTTTCCCCGAGATTCATGAAGCTCGGCGCAAGGATGATGGTAGGCTTGAGCCAACAGTGCGGCATGAAGATGACGCTGTAGCGCCAAATGCATATTAATGAAGGCGCGCAGCTGACACAGCCACGTGCACAGGAAAGGAGCGTGAGTGCATAGGGCATGTCGAAGTGCAGCACGGAGGCGTGGAAATGCCAGTTGTCGACGTGCAACCTAAAATGCTTGCATATAACAAGTTTCAAGATAGTAATCACATCTGTCAGTGTCCGTGGATACTGAAACGTATGCAAAGCATGCAAGAAAGTTCCTGCGAACACAAAATGAAGAAGCAAACACAAATGCACGGTAGGGAATAACGGGTCCCTATCCCACGAACAAATGACATGGAAGACCATGTGGCCATAGTCCAACGCAGTGTAGATAGCTATATCAAGTGGAAGTGAAACGCATCATATGTTAGCGAGCCACCAGTAGGTTTGTCCAGCCCAATGGTTAGGGTCACCAGCTGACCCATAATGTGAGGGAGGGTACACAGCTGGGCAGATGTGTCCATAACAAAATACACGATAAATGTACATATCTAGCGACTGTATGTCCGAATCATATCCCACAAGGCATGTAATAGTCACATACAAAAGGTATGTCCATATTTCACATACCAAATGTGATAGGAAATAGAATAAGCATGTAAACGAAACAGAAGGAGCATATAAACAGCTACAAAAATAAGGAAACATGTAAGCTGACAGGAACAGTATTATCTGTGCCGTCGATTGTGGGTACGTGCTGTCCAGTACAGTCAGTTATGTGTACGGAATATATCCCATCCTGGACATAGGAAAAGGTGGCATCCTACCAATGAGTAGAACAGTCTGCCAAAATCCGCAAATCAGCGGTACAAGTCGAACTTGTCAGGATGTGTCACAGTTGAACGGGTAGTACCCGGGTATACCAACCATGTAATGAAAGTTAAGTATGGGCATGTACCTATGTGTGTGAGGTATAGCATGTGGAAAGCAAACATGGCAGGGTAGTCCACACAACCATGCAGGTACCTGACATATGTAGAATATTCAATGTGTTACTCTGGCCGTGTCATGGGCCAACAACCAAAGCAGTGATGTATGGGGTGTGAGGAATATGTGTGTGTGGGGGGATAGGTAATGGTACAATCCTCCAAGGTGATACTGTGTCATATGCAGAATAGGTGAACCAGAGGTGTATGAGGGAGCAGCGGGTGAAGCTGAAAGAAACACAAAAACATGTATAAACAGCTGCAATACAACCCGACAGGCCATACTGTAGAACACAATCCCACAAACATATGAATATTGAAATGTGCGATACAAATGTATAGACATGTCACCGGCACATACCCACAGATTGGTCCTGATAGAACTGGCCATAACAAATGCAACACACCTGGATGCATAATGGACTACCCCGCATCCCCTCCACATCACACAACCCACTCCCTTACCTGAACGTCCACCAAATCCAGTCATACTTGGCCTACTGGTTTGGTGCAGCCACATCTACACATAGTGACCACTACGCATATGTACTAGGTAGTATCACCCTAGGCAGTTGCAGGATTGCACACTATGTATCCCTTGCATGTAAAACCCCCAGCACATTTTCATAACGCCAGAAAAATGGTCGGTATTCGTCTTGTTTTGGTCTTGTTTAATTTTTGGAATATCCCTCATGGGATACGTAACCTGTGTAAACATTAGAATGGAAGACACGAAGTCCTGTCCTGTAGATATCTGGACACAAGTTGGAATGTGCATTAATGGTGCATGACACTGTCCAGCCCTAAATGGTCATGCATAACCTACTAGCCAGGATCAAACACCTGCCCGTGATGCACGTGTCCCGACACGAATAAGCGAGAGATTATATTGCACACATTCGCATAGTGGCACATGGTATAAGGGTGATGAAGGCACTGACGTAAACAGGATACCCCTGATCCACTGTGTGAGGGACAATTAATGTGTGTGTAGGTGTGACCTGACCAACAATGGTACAATGCCAAATGTCTCGTGACCGTAGGAAATAACTATGCACCATACTGCATGTAACAGTCGCCTAAAGCGTTCTCATCAGGATAGAATAAACGTAATTCGTACAAGAAACAGGCAAACAACAAAAGTGCCAAAGGTGTAAGGCTTATAGCTAGGAAACAAATGAATGTTCTAAACCTGCACTGACCGTGGCTATGTGTTGGCCCAAACAATCTGGTGTCCGCAGTAGGGTTCTCATCTGTCCCGCTTTGCGAGGGACAGTCCATCATTGGACAGTTGTGTCCTGACAAAAGACATTTCAAATGGCAAATGTCCTGGGATTGTAGGACATAATTATGTCCCATATGTTATGCAATAGTAGCAGAAAATAATTATTGCAGTATCTACAATACCTAAATGTTACAAAAAACAGAATAAGCAAATAAACCGCTACAACAATAGGCTTTTATGTAGGCAAATAAGTAAAGTTCTATCCGTTTTACTGACCATGGGTATGTGTCGGCTTGTAAAATCTGGTGTGTTCCGAAAATGTCCCATCTTGGCCATTTGAAAAGGTGCCAATCCTAGTCACCGGAATACAGCACAACCCGTACATATGACAATGTCAATGATACCAATGGTCAGATCATTCGCACAATAACTTGGCCAGACCCTTAAAAACTCACAAAGCCAGTGACCTTTGGGGGAAAGGTCTTGAATGAGAATGACTACTTACAACAATGAAGAGTAATAGATGCATTTAACTGCAGAAAATTAGTAGTATTACAAATCTGTCAAAACGTTCCAAGTTAATAGTACTAATATGGTAAAAGTGTCCGTGATTGTCCCTGAGTTGTCATAGCCTTGTCCCTGTCACTGTAGACACAAGTCTGAGTATTGGAGAGGTCCATACACAGAAGTACACCAACCAACTGTCCCATCTGTTGACAGGACTATTGCATACCTGTAGTGATTTCATAACAGATGTCCAGAATAATATTCATTACATGTATAAATTAATGAAATAATCAAATGGGAAGGGAAACCACCCCCGCCAACCTGTATTATGTAGTGGAACCACTCCCCACCCTAAATTAGGTAGTGCCAACCCAATAATGTGGTCAGAGGTGCCCAAACACCTGCATATGTAAACACAGGTAGAATGTTAAACTCTGGACTAACTCTTTCCATGTGCTACATCTGATCTTTGAACAGCGCCAGGGCAGTGCTAGTCACCAGTCGGCAGAGCCTAAACCTGGACCAGCACATGAACACCCTGACAGTCAAACACATGTATGTGTGAGGACTATAAGCATAGGAGTTATGAATATCCTTGGAGTGAGTAGACTTGCAGCACAGGTCCAGAGCAGTTGGAAACAGGGAATGTCCTAATTGTAGTACTGTGGTTTTCCCAGCAGGAGAATGGATGCCTGCTGTGTAAGGGAAATGGTGAGGCGTATGTCAGAGTAACAATGAACCATGGGTATACATATAAATGAGCCAGAACACCAATAGTAAAGTGGTTACAGCATCCGCCCAACGTAAAAGCATTCCTGGTGCAAGTACGAGTATAGCACATATTAATTGTGTAATGAATGCCTCTGCGCTGTAAAGCCAACATTTATACATGTAAAGGTGACCGCGTTCACATGGGTCCCTTAACCAGATTCCATCAAAG